>NW_027490124.1:1109236-1409236 GCF_050948175.1 Xylocopa sonorina | reverse complement strand
CTACGTATCGTAGCAATAGCGTTCTAATGCTACTTAAATCGCGACATCACATCTCATTTCTATGTTTCGTGATAAGATATAATATTCATTGCAAAGTGTCATGTACACCTCGTATTCACTTCAAAAGAATGTAAATGCGACAATTCCATGCGACGAAATAGCGTTTGCAGATGCCTACATATCGTAGCAATGAATTTTTAATGCTACTTAAATCGCAATATCGCATCTCATTTATATGTTTCGTGAAAAGATATTATATTCATTGCGAAGTGTCAGGTATACCTCGTATTCACTTCAAAAGAATGTAAATGCGACGTTTCCATTCTAGGAGATAGCGTTTGCAGATGTCTACGTATAGTAGCAAAAGATTCCTAATGCTTCTTAAAACGAGATGTCGCATTTCACTACTATGTTTCGTGATAAGATATAATATTCATTGCGAAGTATCATGTACACCTCGTATTCACTTCAAAAGGAAGTAAATGCGACTATTGCTTGCTAGGAAATAGCGTTTGCAGATGTCTACGTATCGTAGCAATAGAGTTCTAATGCTTCTTAAAACGCGATATCGCATCTCACTACTATGTGTCATGACAAGATATAATATTCATTGCGAAGTGTCATGTATACCTCGATTTCACTTCACAAGAATGTAAATGCGACACTTCCTTGCTAGGAAATACTGTTTGCAGATGTCTACGTATCACAGCAATAGAGCACTAATGCTTCTTAAAACGAGATGTCGTATTTCATTTCTATGTTTCGTAATAAGATATATTATTCATTATGTAATGTTATGTATACCTCGTATTCACTTCAGTGGAATGTAATTGCGAAATTTCCTTGCTAGGAAATAGAGATTGCAGATGTCTACGTATATTAGCAGTAGAGTTCTAATGCTTCCCAAAACACGATATAGCACCTCATTCATATGTTTCATGATAAGATATAATTTTCATTGCGAAGTGTCATGTATATCTCGTATTCACTTCAAAAGAATGTAAATGCGACACTTCCATGCTAGGATATACCGTTTGCAGATGTCTACGTATCGTAGCAATAGAGTTCTAATGCTTCTCAAAAAGCGATATAGCACCTCATTCCTATGTTTCATGATAAGATATAATATTCATTGCGAAGTGTCATGTATATCTCGTATTCTCTTCAAACGAATGTAAATGCGACACTTCCATGCTAGGAAATAGCGTTTGCAGATGTCTACGTATCGTAGCAATAGAGTTCTAATGCTTCTTAAAACGCGATATCGCATCTCACTGCTATGTTTCATGAGAAGATATAATATTCATTGCGAAGTGTCATGTATATCTCGTATTCACATCAAAAGAATGTAAATGCGACACTTCCATGCTAGGAAATAGCGTTTGCAGATGTCTACGTATCGCAGCAATAGAGTTCCAATGCTTCCTAAAACGCGATATCGCATCACTCTTCTATGTTTCATGATAAGGTATAATATTCATAGCGAAGTGTCATGTATATCTCGTATTCTCTTCAAACTAATGTAAATGTGACACTTCCATGCTAGGAAATAGCGTTTGCAGATGTCTACGTATCGTAGCAATAGAGTTCTAATGCTTCTTAAAACGCGATATCGCATCTCACTGCTATGTTTCACGAGAAGATATAATATTCATTGCGAAGTGTCATGTATATCTCGTATTCACATGAAAAGAATGTAAATGCGACACTTCCATGCTAGGAAATAGCGTTTGCAGATGTCTACGTATCGCAGCAATAAAGTTCCAATGCTTCCTAAAACGCGATATCGCATCACTCTTCTATGTTTCATGATAAGGTATAATATTCATAGCGAAGTGTCATGTATACCTCGTATTCACTTCAAATGAATGTAAATGCGACTCTTCCATGCTAGGAAATAGCGTTTGCAGATGTCTACGTATCGTAGCAATAGAGTTCTAATGCTTCTTAAAACGCGATATCGCATCTCACTGCTATGTTTCATGATAAGATATAATATTCATTATGGAGTGATATGTGTACTTCGCACTCACTTCAAAAGAAAGTAAATGCGACCCTTCCATGCTAGGGAATAGCCTTTGCAGATGTCTACGTATCGTAGCAATAGAGTTCTAATGCTTCTTAGAGCGCGATATCGCATCTCACTTTTATGTTTCATGATAAGATATAATATTCATTGCGAAGTGTCATGTACACCTCGTATTCACTTCAAAAGAATGTAAATGCGACACTTCCATGCTAGGAAATAGCGTTTGCAGATGCCTACATATCGTAGCAATGAATTTTTAATGCTACTTAAGTCGCAATATCGCATCTCATTTATATGTTTCGTGAAAAGATATAATATTCATTGCGAAGTGTCAGGTATACCTCGTATTCACTTCAAAAGAATGTAAATGCGACTACTGCCTGCTAGGAAATAGCGTTTGCAGATGTCTACGTATCGTAGCAATAGATTTCTAATGCTACTTAAATCGCGATATCGAATCTCATTTCTATGTTTCGTGATAAGATATAATATACATTACGAAGTGTCCTGTACACCTCGTATTCACTTCTAAAGAATGTAAATGCGACACTTCCATGCTAGGAAATAGCGTCTGCAGATGTCTTCGCGTCGAGGCTATAGAATTCTAATGCTTCTTAAAACGCGATATCGCAACTCACTCCTATGTTTGGTGATAAGATATAATATTCAATGCGAAGTGTCATGTATACCTCGAATTCACTTCAAAAGAATGTAAATGCGACAATTCCTTGCTAGGAAATAGCGTTTGCAGATGCCTACGTATTGTAGCAATAGAGTTCTAATGCTTCTTAGATCGCGATATCGCATCTCATATCTGTGATTCGTGATAAGTTAGAATATTCATTCCGAAGTGTCATGTATTCCTCGAATTCTCTTCAAAAGAATGTAAATGCGAGACTTCCATGCTAGGAAGTAGCGTTTGCAGATATCTTCGCATCGAGGCAATAGGGTTCTAGTGCTTCTTAAAACGCGATATCGCATCTCACTACTATGTTACATGATAAGTTATAATGTTCAGTGCGAAGTGTTCCGTATACCTCGTATTCACTTCAAAAGAATGTAAATGCGAATCTTCCTTGCTAGGAAATAGCGTTTGCAGATGTCTACGTATCGTAGTAATAGAGTTCTAATGCTTCTCAAAACGCCATATCGCATCTCATTTCCATGTTTCGTGATAAGATATAATATTCATTGCGAAGTATCATGTACACCTCGTATTCACTTCAAAAGGAAGTAAATGCGACTATTGCTTGCTAGGAAATAGCGTTTGCAAAGTTCTACGTATCGTACCAATAGTTCTAATGCTTCTTAAAGCGAGATATAGCACCTCATTCCTATGTTTCATGTCAAGATATAATATTCATAGCGAAGTGTCATGTATTCCTCGCATACACAGCTAAAGAATGTAAATGCGACACTTCCTTGCTAGGTAGTAACGTTTACAAATGCCTACGTATCGAAGCAGTAGAGTTCTAAAGCTTCTTAAAACACGATATAGCACCTCATTCCTATGTTTCATGATAAGATATAATATTCATTGCGAAATGTCATGTATATCTCGTATTCACTTCAAAAGAATGTAAATGCGACACTTCCATGCTAGGAAATACCGTTTGCAGATGTCTACGTATCGTAGCAATAGAGTTCTAATGCTTCTTAAAACGCGATATCGCATCTCACTTTTATGTTTCATGATAAGATATAATATTCATTGCGAAGTGTCATGTACACCTCGTATTCACTTCAAAAGAATGTAAATGCGACACTTCCATGCTAGGAAATAGCGTTTGCAGATGCCTACATATCGTAGCAATGAATTTTTAATGCTACTTAAATCGCAATATCGCATCTCATTTATATGTTTCGTGAAAAGATATAATATTCATTGCGAAGTGTCAGGTATACCTCGTATTCACTTCAAAAGAATGTAAATGCGACGTTTCCATCCTAGGAGATAGCGTTTGCAGATGTCTACGTATAGTAGCAAAAGAGTCCTAATGCTTCTTAAAACGAGATGTCGCATTTCACTACTATGTTTCGTGATAAGATATAATATTCATTGCGAAGTGTCATGTATATCTCGTATTCACATCAAAAGAATGTAAATGCGACACTTCCATGCTAGGAAATAGCGTTTGCAGATGTCTACGTATCGTAGCAATAGAGTTCTAATGCTTCTCAAAACACGATATAGCACCTCATTCCTATGTTTCATGATAAGATATAATATTCATTGCGAAGTGTCATGTATGTCTCGTATTCACTTCAAACGAATGTAAATGCGACACTTCCATGCTAGCAAATAGCGTTTGCAGATGTCTACGTATCGTAGCAATAGAGTTCTAATGCTTCTCAAAACGCGATATAGCACCTCATTCCTATGTTTCATGATAAGATATAATATTCATTGTGGAGTGTCATGTATACCTCGTATTCACTTCAAATGAATGTAAATGCGACACTTCCATGCTAGGAAGTAGCGGTTGCAGATGTCTACGTATCGTAGCAATAGGGTTCTGATGCTTCTTAAGACGCGATATCGCATCTCACTTCTATGTTACATGATAAGATATAATATTCATTGCGAAGTGTCATGTATACCTCGATTTCTCTTCACAAGAAAGTAAATGCGACACTTCCTTGCTAGGAAATAGTGTTTGCAGATGTCTACGTATCGCGGCAATAGAGTTCCAATGCTTCCTAAAACGCGATATCGCATCTCCCTTCTATGTTTCATGATAAGGTATAATATTCATTGCGAAGTGTCATGTATACCTCGTATTCACTACAAATGAATGTAAATGCGACACTTCCATGCTAGGAAGTAGCGTTTGCAGATGTCTACGTATCACAGCAATAGAGTACTAACGCTTCTTAAAACGAGATGTCGTATTTCATTTCTATGTTTCATAATAAGATATAATATTCATTGTGTAATGTTATGTATACCTCGTATTCACTTCAGTGGAATGAAAGTGCGAAATTTCCTTGCTAGGAAATAGAGTTTGCAGATGTCTACGTATATTAGCAATAGAGTTCTAATGCTTCTGAAAACGCGATATGGCACCTCATTCCTATGTTTCATGATAAGATATAATATTCATTGCGAAGTGTCATGTGTATCTCGTATTCACTGCAAACGAATGTAAATGCGACACTTCCATGCTAGGAAATAGCGCTTGCAGATGTCTACGTATCGTAGCAATAGAGTTCTAATGCTCCTTAAAACGCGATATCGCATCTCACTTCTACGTTTCATGATAAGGTATAATATTCATTGCGAAGTGTCATGTATATCTCGTATTCACTTCAAACGAATGTAAATGCGACACTTCCATGCTAGGAAATAGCGTTTGCAGATGTCTACGTATCGTAGCAATATAGTTCTAATGCTTCTTAAAACGCGATATCGCATCTCACTGCTATGTTTCATGAGAAGATATAATATTCATTGCGGAGTGTCATGTATACCTCGTATTCACTTCAAAAGAACGTAAATAAGACACTTCCACGCTAGGAAATAGCGTTTGCAGATGTCTACGTATCGTAGCAGTAGAGTTCCAATGCTTCCTGAAACGCTATATCGCATCTCCCTTCTATGTTTCATGATAAGGTATAATATTCACTGCGAAGTGTCATGTATACCTCGTATTCACTTCAAAAGAATGTAGATGCGACACTTCCATGCTAGGAAATAGCGTTTGCAGATGTCTACGTATCGTAGCACTAGAGTTCTAATGCTTCTTAGAACGCGATATCGCATCTCACTTCTATGTTTCATGATAAGATATAATATTCATTGCGAAGTGTCATGTATACCTCGTATTCACTTCAAAAGAACGTAGGTGCGACACTTCCATGCTAGGAAGTAGCGTTTGCAGATGTCTACGTATCGTAGCAATAGAGTTCTAATGCTTCTTAGAACGCGATATCGCATCTCACTTTTATGTTTCATGATAAGGTATAATATTCATAGCGAAGTGTCATGTATACCTCGTATTCACTTCAAATGAATGTAAACGCGACACTTCCATGCTAGGAAATAGCGTTTGCAGATGTCTACGTATCGTAGCAATAGAGTTCTAATGTTTCTTAAAACGCGATATCGCATCTCACTGCTATGTTTCATGAGAAGATATAATATTCATTGCGAAGTGTTATGTATATCTCGTATTCACATCAAAAGAATGTAAATGCGACACTTCCATGCTAGGAAATAGCGTTTGCAGATGTCTACGTATCGTAGAAATAGAGTTCTAATGCTTCTCAAAACGCGATATGGCACCTCATTCCTATGTTTCATGATAAGATATAATATTCATTGCGAAGTGTCATGTGTATCTCGTATTCACTGCAAACGAATGTAAATGCGACACTTCCATGCTAGGAAATAGCGTTTGCAGATGTCTACGTATCGTAGCAATAGAGTTCTAATGCTCCTTAAAACGCGATATCGCATCTCACTTCTACGTTTCATGATAAGGTATAATATTCATTGCGAAGTGTCATATATATCTCGTATTCACTGCAAACGAATGTAAATGCGACACTTCCATGCTAGGAAGTAGCGTTTGCAGATGTCTACGTATCGCAGCAATAGAGTTCTAATGCTTCTTAAAACGCGATATCGCATCACTCTTCTATGTTTCATGATAAGATATAATATTCATTGCGAAGTGTCATGTATATCTCGTATTCACTTCAAACGAATGTAAATGCGACACTTCCATGCTAGGAAATAGCGTTTGCAGATGTCTACGTATCGTAGCAATAGAGTTCTAATGCTTCCTAAAACGCGATATCGCATCTCACTTCTATGTTTCCTGATAAGATATAATATTCATTGCGAAGTGTTATGTACACCTCGTAGTCACTCCAAACAAATGTAAATGCGACACAACCTTGCTAGGAAATAGTGTTTGCAGAAGTCTACGTATCGTAGCAATAGAGTTCTAATGCTACTTAAATCGCGATATCGCATCTCATTTATATGTTTCGTGATAAGAAATAATATTGATTGCGATGCGTCATGTATACCTCGTATTCACTCCAAACGAAGTTAAATGCGACATTTCCTTGCTAGGAAATAGCGTATTCAGATGTCTACGTATCGTAGCAATAGAGTTCTAATGCTACTTAAATCGCGATATCGCATCTCATTTCTATGTTTCGTGATAAGTTATAATATTCATTCCGAAGTGTCACGTAAACCTCGAATTCACTCAAAAGAATGTAAATGCGACTATTGCTTGCTAGGAAATAGCGTTTGCAGCTGTCTACGTATCGTAGCAATAGAGTTCTAATGCTTCTCAAAACGCGAAATCGCATCTCATTTCTATGTTTCCTGATAAGATATAATATTCATTGCGAAGTGTCATGTATACCTCGTATTCACTTCAAAAGAATGTAAATGCGACTATTGCTTGCTAGGAAATGGCGTTTGCAGATGTCTACGTATCGTAGCAATAGAGTTCTAATGCTTCTTAAAACGCGATATCGCATCACTCTTCTATGTTTCATGATAAGATATAATATTCATTGCGAAGTGTCATGTATATCTCGTATTCACTTCAAAAGAATGTAAGTGCGACACTTCCATGCTGGGAAATAGCGATTGCAGATGTCTACGTATCGTAGCAATGGAGTTCTAATGCTTCTCAAAACGCGATATCGCATCTCATTTCTATGCTTCATGATAAGATATAATATTCATTGCGAAGTGTCATGTATACCCAGTATTCACTCCAAACGAATGTAAATGCGACACTTCCTTGCTAGGAGATAGCGTATTTAGATGTCTACGTATCGTAGCAATAGAGTTCTAATGCTACTTAATTCGCGATATCGCATCTCATTTCTATGTTTCGTGATAAGATATAATATTCATTGCGAAGTGTCATGTATACCTCGTATTCACTTCAAAAGAATGTAAATGCGACTATTGTTTGCTAGGAAATAGCGTTTTCAGATGTCTACGTAGCGTAGCAATAGCGTTCTAATGCTTCTTAGATCGCGATATCGCACCTCATTTCTATGTTTCGTGATAAGATATAATATTCATTCCGAAGTGTTATGTATACCTCGTATACACTTCAAAAGAATGTAAATGCGACACTTCCCTGCTAGGAAATAGCGTTTGCAGATGTCTCGGTACCGAAGCAGAAGAGTTCTATTACTTCTTAAAACGGGATACCGCATCCCATTTCTATGTTTCATAACAAGATATAATATTCATTGCGAAGTGTCATGTATTCCTCGTATTCACATCTAAAGAATGTAAATGCGACACTTCCTTGATAGGTAATAGCGTTTGCAAATGTCTACGTATCGAAGCAATAGAGTTCTAAAGCTTCTTAAAACACGACATCGCATCTCAATTCTATGTTTCATGATAAGATCTAGTATTCATTGCGAAGTGACACTTATACCTCGTATTCACTTCAAATGAATGTAAATGCGACACTTCCTTGCTAGGAAATAGCGTTTGCAGATGTGCACGTATCGTAGCATTAGTGCTCTAATGCTTCTCAAAACGCGACAGCGTTTCTCATTTCTATGTTTCATGATAGTATATAATATTCATTGCGTAGTGTTAGGTATACCTCGCATACACTTCACATGAATGTAAACGCGACACTTCATTGCCAGGAAATAGCGTTTGTAGATGTCTACGTATCGTAGTATTAGAATTCTAATGCTTCTCAAAACGCGCTATCACTTCTCATTACTATGTTTTATGATAATATACAAAATTCTTTGTGAAGTGTTATGTATACCTTGTATTCACTTCAAAAGAATGTAAATGCGACACTTCCTTGCCAGGAAATAGCATTTTCAGATGTCTACGTATTGAAGCATTAGGTTTCTAATGCTTCCTAAATCGCCATATTCCATCTCATTTATATGTTTCATGATAAGATATAATATTCATTGTGGAGTGTAATGTATACCTCGTATTCTCTTCAAAAGCATGCAAACGCGACACTTCCTTGCTAGGAAGTAGCGATTGCAGATGTCTACGTATCGTAGCATTAGAGTTCTGATGCTTTTCAAAACGCGATATCGCTACTCATTACTATGTTTCATGATAATATATAATATTCATTGTGGAGTGTTATGTGTACCTCGTATTCACTTCAAAAGAATGTAAATGCGACACTTCCTTGCTTTGAAATTGCGTTTGCAGATGTCTACGTATCGACGCAATAGAGTTCTAATGCTTCTTAATTCGCCATATTACATCTCATTTCTATGTTTCATGATAAGATACAATATTCATTGTGGAGTGTTATGTATACCTCGTATTCACTTCAAAAGAATGTAAGTGCGACACTTCCCTGCTTGGAAGTAGCGTTTGCAGATGTCTACGTATGGAGGAAATAGTGTTCTAATGCTTCTTAAATCGCCATATTACATCTCATTTCTATGTTTCATGATAAGATATAATATTCATTGCGAAGTGTCATGTATACCTCGTATTCCTTTCAAAAGAATGTAAATGCGACACTTCCTTGCTTGGAAATAGCGTCTGTAGATGTCTACGCGTCGTGGCAATAGAGTTCTAATGCTTCTTAAAACGCGATATCGAATCTCAATTTTATGTTTCATTATAAGACATAATATTCATTGCGAAGTGTCATGTATTCCTCGTATTCACATCAAAAGAATGTAAATGCGACTATTCCTTGCTAAGGCATAGCGTTTGCAGATGCCTACGTATCGTAGCAATAGAGTGCTAATGCTTCTTAGATCGCGATATCGCATCTCATTTCTATGTTTCGTGATAAGTTATAATATTCATTCCGAAGTGTCATGTAAACCTCGAATTCACTTCAAAAGAATGTAAATGCGACTATTGGTTGCTAGGAAATAGCGATTGCAGATGTCTACGTATCGTAGCAATAGTGTTCTAATGCTTCTCAAAACGCGATATCGCATCTCATTTCTAAGTATCCTGATAAGATATAATATTCATTGCGGATTGTCATGTACACCTCGTATTCACATCAAAAGAATGTAAATGCGACTATTCCTTGCTAGGGCATAGCGTTTGCAGATGCCTACGTATCGTAGCAATCGAGTTCTAATGCTTCTTAGATCGCGATATCGCACCTCATTTCTATGTTTCGTGATAAGTTATAATATTCATTCCGAAGTGTTATGTAAACCTCGAATTCGCTTCAAAAGAATGTAAATGCGACTATTGGTTGCTAGGAAATAGCGTTTGCAGATATCTCCGCATCGAGGAAATAGGGTTCTAATTCTTCTTAAGACGCGATATCGCATCTCACTTTTATGTTACATGATACGATATAATGTTCATTGCGAAGTGTCATATATACCTCGTATTCACATCAAAAGAATGTAAATGCGACACTTCCATGCTAGGAAATAGCGACTGCAGATGTCTACGCGTCGAGGCAATGGAGTTCTAATGCTTCTTAAAACGCGATATCGCATCTCACTCCTGTGCTTCATGATAAGATATAATGTTCATTGCGAAGTGTCATATATACCTCGTATTCACTTCAAAAGAATGTAAATGCGAATCTTCCTTGCTAGGAAATAGCGTTTGCAGATGACTGCGTATCGGAGCTATGGAGTTCTAATGCTTCTCAAAACGAGATATCGCATCTCATTTCTATGCTTCATGATAAGATATAATATTCATTGCGAAGTGTCATGTATACCTCGTATTCCCTCCAAACGAATGTAAATGCGACACTTCCTTGCTAGGAAATGGCGTATTCAGATGTCTACGTATCGTAGCAATAGAGTTCTAATGCTACTTAAATCGCGATATCGCATCTCATTTATATGTTTCGTGATAAGATATAATATTCATCGCGAAGTGTCAGGTATACCTCGTAATCACTTCAAAAGAATGTAAATGCGACACTTCCATGCTAGGAAATAGCGTCTGCAGTTGTCTACGCGTCGAGGCAACAGAGTTCTAATGCTTCTTAAAACGCGATATCGAATCACTCTTCTATGTTACATGATAAGATATAATATTCATTGCGAAGTGTCATGTATACCTCGTATTCCCTCCAAACGAATGTAAATGCGACACTTCCTTGCTAGGAAATGGCGTATTCAGATGTCTACGTATCGTAGCAATAGAGTTCTAATGCTACTTAAATCGCGATATCGCATCTCATTTATATGTTTCGTGATAAGATATAATATTCATCGCGAAGTGTCAGGTATACCTCGTAATCACTTCAAAAGAATGTAAATGCGACACTTCCATGCTAGGAAATAGCGTCTGCAGTTGTCTACGCGTCGAGGCTACAGAGTTCTAATGCTCCTTAAAACGCGATATCGAATCACTCTTCTATGTTACATGATAAGATATAATATTCATTGCGAAGTGTCATGTATACCTCGTATTCCCTCCAAACGAATGTAAATGCGACACTTCCTTGCTAGGAAATGGCGTATTCAGATGTCTACGTATCGTAGTAATAGAGTTCTTATGCTTCTCAAAACGCGATATCGCATCTCATTTCTATGCTTCATGATAAGATATAATATTCATTGCGAAGTGTCATGTATACCCAGTATTCACTCCAAACGAATGTAAATGCGACACTTCCTTGCTAGGAGATAGCGTATTTAGATGTCTACGTATCGTAGCAATAGAGTTCTAATGCTACTTAATTCGCGATATCGCATCTCATTTCTATGTTTCGTGATAAGATATAATATTCATTGCGAAGTGTCATGTATTCCTCGCTTACACTTCAAATGAATGTAAATGCGACACTTCCATGCTAGGAAATAGCGTTTGCAGATGTCTTCGTATCGTAGCAATAGAGTTCTAATGCTTCTCAAAACGCGATATAGCACCTCATTTCTATGTTTCGTGATAAGATATAATATTCATTCCGAAGTGTTATGTATACCTCGTATACACTTCAAAAGAATGTAAATGCGACACTTCCCTGCTAGGAAATAGCGTTTGCAGATGTCTCGGTACCGAAGCAGAAGAGTTCTATTACTTCTTAAAACGGGATACCGCATCCCATTTCTATGTTTCATAACAAGATATAATATTCATTGCGAAGTGTCATGTATTCCTCGTATTCACATCTAAAGAATGTAAATGCGACACTTCCTTGATAGGTAATAGCGTTTGCAAATGTCTACGTATCGAAGCAATAGAGTTCTAAAGCTTCTTAAAACACGACATCGCATCTCAATTCTATGTTTCATGATAAGATCTAGTATTCATTGCGAAGTGACACTTATACCTCGTATTCACTTCAGATGAATGTAAATGCGACACTTCCTTGCTAGGAAATAGCGTTTGCAGATGTGCACGTATCGTAGCATTAGTGCTCTAATGCTTCTCAAAACGCGACAGCGTTTCTCATTTCTATGTTTCATGATAGTATATAATATTCATTGCGTAGTGTTAGGTATACCTCGCATACACTTCAAATGAATGTAAATACGACACTTCCTTGCTAGAAAATAGCGATTGCAGATGTCTACGTATAGTGGAACTAGAGTTCTAATGCTTCTCAAAACACGATATCGCTTCTCATTTCTATGTTTCATGATAATATATAAAATTCTTTGTGAAGTGTTATGTATACCTCGTACTCACTTCAAAAGAATGTAAATGCGACACTTCCTTCCTTGGAAATAGCGTTTGCAGATGTCCACGTATCGTTGCATTAGTGCCCTAATGCTTCTCAAAACGCGACATCGTTTCTCATTTCTACGTTTCATGATAGTATATAATATTCCTTGCGTAGTGTCATGTATACCTCGCACACACTTCAAATGAATGTAAACGCGACACTTCATTGCCAGGAAATAGCGTTTGTAGATGTCTACGTATCGTAGTGTTAGAATTCTAATGCTTCTCAAAACGCGCTATCACTTCTCATTACTATGTTTTATGATAATATACAAAATTCTTTGTGAAGTGTTATGTATACCTTGTATTCACTTCAAAAGAATGTAAATGCGACACTTCCTTGCCAGGAAATAGCATTTTCAGATGTCTACGTATTGAAGCATTAGGTTTCTAATGCTTCCTAAATCGCCATATTCCAACTCATTTATATGTTTCATGATAAGATATAATATTCATTGTGGAGTGTAATGTATACCTCGTATTCTCTTCAAAAGCATGCAATCGCGACACTTCCTTGCTAGGAAGTAGCGATTGCAGATGTCTACGTATCGTAGCATTAGAGTTCTGATGCTTTTCAAAACGCGATATCGCTACTCATTACTATGTTTCATTATAATATATAATATTCATTGTGGAGTGTTATGTGTTCCTCGTATTCACTTCAAAAGAATGTAAATGCGACACTTCCTTGCTTTGAAATTGCGTTTGCAGATGTCTACGTATCGACGCAATAGAGTTCTAATGCTTCTTAATTCGCCATATTACATCTCATTTCTATGTTTCATGATAAGATACGATATTCATTGTGGAGTGTTACGTATACCTCGTATTCACTTCAAAAGAATGTAAGTGCGACACTTCCCTGCTTGGAAGTAGCGTTTGCAGATGTCTACGTATGGAGGAAATAGTGTTCTAATGCTTCTTAAATCGCCATATTACATCTCATTTCTATGTTTCATGATAAGATATAATATTCATTGCGAAGTGTCATGTATACCTCGTATTCCTTCCAAAAGAATGTAAATGCGACACATCCTTGCTTGGAAATAGCGTCTGTAGATGTCTACGCGTCGTGGCAATAGAGTTCTAATGCTTCTTAAAACGCGATATCGAATCTCAATTTTATGTTTCATTATAAGACATAATATTCATTGCGAAGTGTCATGTATTCCTCGTATTCACATCAAAAGAATGTAAATGCGACTATTCCTTGCTAAGGCATAGCGTTTGCAGATGCCTACGTATCGTAGCAATCGAGTTCTAATGCTTCTTAGATCGCGATATCGCATCTCATTTCTATGTTTCGTGATAAGTTATAATATTCATTCCGAAGTGTTATGTAAACCTCGAATTCGCTTCAAAAGAATGTAAATGCGACTATTGGTTGCTAGGAAATAGCGTTTGCAGATATCTCCGCATCGAGGAAATAGGGTTCTAATTCTTCTTAAGACGCGATATCGCATCTCACTTTTATGTTACATGATACGATATAATATTCATTGCGAAGTGTCATGTATACCTCGTATTCCCTCCAAACGAATGTAAATGCGACACTTCCTTGCTAGGAAATGGCGTATTCAGATGTCTACGTATCGTAGCAATAGAGTTCTAATGCTACTTAAATCGCGATATCGCATCTCATTTATATGTTTCGTGATAAGATATAATATTCATCGCGAAGTGTCAGGTATACCTCGTAATCACTTCAAAAGAATGTAAATGCGACACTTCCATGCTAGGAAATAGCGTCTGCAGTTGTCTACGCGTCGAGGCAACAGAGTTCTAATGCTTCTTAAAACGCGATATCGAATCACTCTTCTATGTTACATGATAAGATATAATATTCATTGCGAAGTGTCATGTATACCTCGTATTCCCCCCAAACGAATGTAAATGCGACACTTCCTTGCTAGGAAATGGCGTATTCAGATGTCTACGTATCGTAGCAATAGAGTTCTAATGCTACTTAAATCGCGATATCGCATCTCATTTATATGTTTCGTGATAAGATATAATATTCATCGCGAAGTGTCAGGTATACCTCGTAATCACTTCAAAAGAATGTAAATGCGACACTTCCATGCTAGGAAATAGCGTCTGCAGTTGTCTACGCGTCGAGGCAACAGAGTTCTAATGCTTCTTAAAACGCGATATCGAATCACTCTTCTATGTTACATGATAAGATATAATGTTCATTGCGAAGTGTCATGTATACCTCGTATTCCCTCCAAACGAATGTAAATGCGACACTTCCTTGCTAGGAAATGGCGTGTTCAGATGTCTACGTATCGTAGTAATAGCGTTCTTATGCTTCTCAAAACGCCATATCGCATCTCATTTCCATGTTTCGTGAGAAGATATAATATTCATTGCGAAGTATCATGTACACCTCGTATTCACTTCAAAAGGAAGTAAATGCGACTATTGCTTGCTAGGAAATAGCGTTTGCAAAGTTCTACGTATCGTACCAATAGTTCTAATGCTTCTTAAAGCGGGATATCGGATCTCATTTCAATGTTTCATGTCAAGATATAATATTCATTGCGAAGTGTCATGTATTCCTCGCATACACAGCTAAAGAATGTAAATGCGACACTTCCTTGCTAGGTAATAACGTTTACAAATGTCTACGTATCGAAGCAATAGAGTTCTAAAGCTTCTTAAAACACGATATCGCATCTCATTTCTATGTTTCATGATAAGTAATAATATTCATTGCGAAGTGTCATATATGCCTCGTATTTACTTCAGAAGAATGTAAATGCGACACTTGCTTGCTAGGAAATAGCGTTTGCAGATGTCTACGTATCGTAGCAATAGAGTTCTAATACTGCTTAAAACGCGATTTCGCATCTCACTTCTATGTTTCATGATAAGGTATAACATTCATTGCGAAGTGTCACGTACACCTCCACTTCACTTCTAAAGAATGTAAATGCGACACTTCCTTTCTAGGAAGTAGCGTTTGCAGAGGTCTCTGTATCGTAGCAATAGAGTTCTAACGCTTCTTAAAACGCGATATGGCATCTCATTACTATGTTTGATGATAAGATATAATATTCATTGCGAAGTGTCTTGTATACTTTGTATTCACTTCAAAAGAATGTAAATGCCACACATCCTTGCTAGGAAATAGCGATTCCAGATGTCTCCGTATGGAAGCAATTGAGTTACAATGCTTCTTTAAGCGCGATATCGCATCTCAATTATATGTTTCTTGATAAGATATAATTTTCTTTGCCAGGTGTTATGTATACATCGTCTACACCTCACAAGAATGTAAATGCCACACTACCTTGCTAGGAAATGCGTTTCCAGATGTCTACGAATCGAAGCAACGAAGTTCTAGTGCTTCTTAGAACGCGAAGTCGCATCTCAGTTCTTAGAATCATGATAAGATATATTAATTACGAAGTGTTATGTACACCACGTCTACAATTTAAAATAATGTAAATGCCACACTTCCTTGCTAGGAAATGCGTTTCCAGATGTCTACGTATCGAAGCAATAGAGTTGTAATGCTTCTTAGACCGCGATATCGCATCTCATTTCTATGTTTCATTATAAGTTATAATACTCATTGCGAAGTGTCACTTATACCTCGCATACACTTCAAAAGATTGTAAATGCGACACTCCGTTGCTTGGAAGTAGCGTCTGCAGATGTCTACGCATCGTAGCAATAGAGATCTAATGCTTCTTAAAACGGGATATCGCATCCCATTTCTAGGTTTCATGATAAGATATAATATTCTTTGCAAGATGCCACGTATACCTCGCATAGACTTCAAAACAATGTAAATGCAACACTTCCTTGCTAGGATGTAGCGTTTGCAGATGTCTACGTATCGAAGCAATAGTGTTCTAATCACATTTCTATATTTCAAGATAACATATATAATATTCATTGCGAAGTGTCATATATTCCTCGCTTACACTTCAAATGAATGTAAATGCGACACTTCCATGCTAGGAAATAGCGTTTGCAGATTTCTACGTATCGTAGCAATAGAGTTCTAATGCTTCTCAAAACGCGATATAGCACCTCATTCCTATGTCTCATGATAAGATATAATATTCATTGCGAAGTGTCATGTATATCTCGTATTCACTTCAAACGAATGTAAATGCGACACTTCCATGCTGGGAAATAGCGTTTGCAGATGTCTACGTATCGTAGCAATAGAGTTCTAATGCTTCTCAAAACGCGATATAGCACCTCTTTCCTATGTTTCATGATAAGATATAATATTCATTGCGAAGTGTCATGTATACCTCGTATTCACATCAAAAGAATGTAAATGCGACACTTCCATGCTAGGAAATAGCGTTTGCAGATGTCTACGTATCGTAGCAATAGAGTTCTAGTGCTTCTCAAAACGCGATATAGCACCTCATTCCTATGTTTCATGATAAGATATAATATTCATTGCGAAGTGTCATGTATATCTCGTATTCACTACACAAGAATGTAAATGCGACACTTCCTTGCAAGGAAATAGCGTTTCCAGATGACTACGTATCGCAGCAATAGAGTTCCAATGCTTCCTAAAACGCGATATCGCATCTCCCTCCTATGTTTCATGATAAGGTATAATATTCATTGCGAAGTGTCATGTATACCTCGTATTCACTTCAAATGAATGTAAATGCGACACTTCCATGCTAGGAAATAGCGTTTGCAGATGTCTACGTATCGCAGCAATAGAGTTCCAATGCTTCCTAAAACGCGATATCGCATCACTCTTCTATGTTTCATGATAAGGTATAATATTCATAGCGAAGTGTCATGTATACCTCGTATTCGCTTCAAATGAATGTAAATGCACACTTCCATGCTAGGAAATAGCGTTTGCAGATGTCTACGTATCGTAGCAATAGAGTTCTAATGCTTCTTAAAACGCGATATCGCATCTCACTGCTATGTTTCATGATAAGATATAATATTCATTATGGAGTGTTATGTATACCTCGTACTCACTTCAAAAGAAAGTAAATGCGACCCTTCCATGCTAGGGAATAGCCTTTGCAGATGTCTACGTATCGTAGCAATAGAGTTCAAGTGCTTCTTAGAACGCGATATCGCGTCTCACATTTATGTTTCATGATAAGATATAATATTCATTGCGAAATGTCATGTATACCTCGTTTTCACTTCACAAGAATGTAAATGCGACACTTCCTTGCTAGGAAATATTGTTTGCAGATGTCTACGTATCACAGCAATAGAGTACTAATGCTTCTTAAAACGAGATGTCGTATTTCATATCTATGTTTCGTAATAAGATATAATATTCATTGTGTAATGTTATGTATACCTCGTATTCACTTCAGTGGAATGTAAGTGCGAAATTTCCTTGCTAGGAAATAGAGTTTGCAGATGTCTACGTATATAGGCAATAGAGTTCTAATGCTTCTCAAAACGCGATATAGCACCTCATTCCTATGTTTCATGATAAGATATAATATTCATTGCGAAGTGTCATGTATACCTCGTACTCACTTCAAAAGAATGTAAATGCGACCCCTCCATGCTAGGGAATAGCCTTTGCAGATGTCTACGTATCGTAGCAATAGAGTTCTAATGCTTCTTAGAACGCGATATCGCATCTCACTGCTATGTTTCAAGAGAAGATATAATGTTCATTGCGAAGTGTCATGTATATCTCGTATTCACATCAAAAGAATGTAAATGCGACACTTCCATGCTAGGAAATATCGTTTGCAGATGTCTACGTATCGTAGCAATAGAGTTCTAATGCTTCTTAAAACGAGATGTCGCATCTCATATCTATGTTTCATGATCAGATATAATATTCATTGCGAAGTGTCATGTATACCTCGTATTCACTTCAAAAGGATGTAAATGCGACACTTCCATGCTAGGAAATAGCGTGTCCAGATGACTACGTATCGCAGCAATAGAGTTCCAATGCTTCCTAAAACGCGATATCGCATCTCCCTCCTATGTTTCATGATAAGGTATAATATTCATTGCGAAGTGTCATGTATACCTCGTATTCACTTCAAATGAATGTAAATGCGACACTTCCATGCTAGGAAATAGCGTTTGCAGATGTCTACGTATCGCAGCAATAGAGTTCCAATGCTTCCTAAAACGCGATATCGCATCACTCTTCTATGTTTCATGATAAGGTATAATATTCATAGCGAAGTGTCATGAATACCTCGTATTCGCTTCAAATGAATGTAAATGCGACACTTCCATGCTAGGAAATAGCGTTTGCAGATGTCTACGTATCGTAGCAATAGAGTTCTAATGCTTCTTAAAACGCGATATCGCATCTCACTGCTATGTTTCATGATAAGATATAATATTCATTATGGAGTGTTATGTATACCTCGTACTCACTTCAAAAGAAAGTAAATGCGACCCTTCCATGCTAGGGAATAGCCTTTGCAGATGTCTACGTATCGTAGCAATAGAGTTCTAATGCTTCTTAGAACGCGATATAGCGTCTCACATTTATGTTTCATGATAAGATATAATATTCATTGCGACGTGTCATGTATACCTCGTATTCACATCAAATGAATGTAAATGCGACACTTCCATGCTAGGAAATAGCGTTTGCATATGTCTACGTATCGTAGCAATAGAGTTCTAATGCTTCTTAGAACGCGATATCGCATCTCACTTTTATGTTTCATGATAAGATATAATATTCATTGCGACGTGTCATGTATACCTCGTATTCACTTCAAAAGAATGTGAATGCGACACTTCCATGCTAGGAAATATCGTTTGCAGATGTCTACGTATCGTAGCAATAGAGTTCTAGTGCTTCTCGAACGCGATATAGCACCTCATTCCTATGTTTCATGATAAGATATAATATTCATTGCGAAGTGTCATGTGTATCTCGTATTCACTTCAAACGAATGTAAATGCGACACTTCCATGCTAGGAAATAGCGTTTGCAGATGTCTACGTATCGCAGCAATAGAGTTCAAATGCTTCCTAAAACGCGATATCGCAACACACTTCTATGTTTCATGATAAGGTATAATATTCATTACGAAGTGTCATGTATACCTCGTATTCACTTCAAATGAATGTAAATGCGACACTTCCATGCTAGGAAATAGCGTTTGGAGATGTCTACGTATCGTAGCAATAGAGTTCCAATGCTTTCTAAAACGCGATATCGCATCACTGTTCTATGTTTCATGATAAGGTATAATATTCATTGCGAAGTGTCATGTATAGCTCGTATTCACTTCAAACGAATGTAAATGCGACACTTCCATGCTAGGAAATAGCATTTGCACATGTCTACGTATCATAGCAATAGAGTTCTAATGCTTCTTAAAACGAGATGCCTCATTTCATTTCTATGTTCCGTGATAAGATATAATATTCATTGTTGAGTGTCATGTATACCTCGTATTCACTTCAAATGAATGTAAATGCGACACTTCCATGCTAGGAAATAGCGTTTGCAGATGTCTACGTATCGTAGCAATAGAGTTCTAATGCTTCTTAGAACGCGATATCGCATCTCACTTTTATGTTTCATGGTAAGATATAATATTCATTGCGAAGTGTCATGTATACCTCGTATTCACTTCAAAAGGATGTAAATGCGACACTTCCATGCTAGGAGGTAGGGTTTGCAGATGTCTACGTATCGTAGCAATAGGGTTCTAATGCTTCTTAAAATGCCATATCGCATCACACTTCTATGTTTCATGATAAGGTATAATATTCATTGCGAAGTGTCATGTATACCTCGATTTCACTTTACAAGAATGTAAATGCGACACTTCCTTGCTAGGAAATATTGTTTGCAGATGTCTACGTATCGTAGCAATGGAGTTCTAATGCTTCTTAAAACGCGATATCGCATCTCACTGCTATGTTTCAAGAGAAGATATAATGTTCATTGCGAAGTGTCATGTGTATCTCGTATTCACATCAAAAGAATGTAAATGCGACACTTCCATGCTAGGAAATATCGTTTGCAGATGTCTACGTATCGTAGCAATAGAGTTCTAATGCTTCTTAAAACGAGATGTCGCATCTCATATCTATGATTCATGATCAGATATAATATTCATTGCGAAATGTCATGTATACCTCGTATTCACTTCAAAAGGATGTAAATGCGACACTTCCTTGCTAGGAAATAGCGTTTCCAGATGACTACGTATCGCAGCAATAGAGTTCCAATGCTTCCTAAAACGCGATATCGCATCTCCCTCCTATGTTTCATGATAAGGTATAATATTCATAGCGAAGTGTCATGTATACCTCGTATTCACTTCAAAAGAATGTAAATGCGACACTTCCATGCTAGGAAATAGCGTTTGCAGATGTGTACGTATCGTAGCAATAGAGTTCTAGTGCTTCTCAAAACGCGATACAGCACCTCATTCCTATGTTTCATGATAAGATAAAATATTCATTGCGAAGTGTCATGTATATCTCGTATTCACATCAAATGAATGTAAATGCGACACTTCCATGCTAGGAAATAGCGTTTGCAGATGTCTACGTATCGTAGCAATAGAGTTCTAATGCTCCTTAGAACGCGATATCGCATCTCACTTTTATGTTTCATGATAAGATATAATATTCATTGCGACGTGTCATGTATACCTCGTATTCACATCAAATGAATGTAAATGCGACACTTCCATGCTAGGAAATAGCGTTTGCAGATGTCTACGTATCGTAGCAATAGTGTTCTAGTGCTTCTCAAAACGCGATATAGCACCTCATTCCTATGTTTCATGATAAGATATAATATTCATTGCGAAGTGTCATGTATATCTCGTATTCACTTCAAACGAATGTAAATGCGACACTTCCATGCTAGGAAATAGCGTTTGCAGATGTCTACGTATCGCAGCAATAGAGTTCTAATGCTTCTTAGAACGCTATATCGCATCTCACTTTTATGTTTCATGATAAGATATAATATTCATTGCGACGTGTCATGTATACCTCGTATTCACTTCAAAAGAATGTGAATGCGACACTTCCATGCTAGGAAATAGCGTTTGCAGATGTCTACGTATCGTAGCAATAGAGTTCTAGTGCTTCTCGAACGCGATATAGCACCTCATTCCTATGTTTCATGATAAGATATAATATTCATTGCGAAGTGTCATGTATATCTCGTATTCACTTCAAACGAATGTAAATGCGACACTTCCATGCTAGGAAATAGCGTTTGCAGATGTCTACGTATCGCAGCAATAGAGTTCAAATGCTTCCTAAAACGCGATATCGCAACACACTTCTATGTTTCATGATAAGGTATAATATTCATTACGAAGTGTCATGTATACCTCGTATTCACTTCAAATGAATGTAAATGCGACACTTCCATGCTAGGAAATAGCGTTTGGAGATGTCTACGTATCGTAGCAATAGAGTTCCAATGCTTCCTAAAACGCGATATCGCATCACTGTTCTATGTTTCATGATAAGGTATAATATTCATTGCGAAGTGTCATGTATATCTCGTATTCACTTCAAACGAATGTAAATGCGACACTTCCATGCTAGGAAATAGCATTTGCACATGTCTACGTATCATAGCAATAGAGTTCTAATGCTTCTTAAAACGAGATGCCTCATTTCATTTCTATGTTCCGTGATAAGGTATAATATTCATTGTTGAGTGTCATGTATACCTCGTATTCACTTCAAATGAATGTAAATGCGACACTTCCATGCTAGGAAATAGCGTTTGCAGATGTCTACGTATCGTAGCAATAGAGTTCTAATGCTTCTTAGAACGCGATATCGCATCTCACTTTTATGTTTCATGGTAAGATATAATATTCATTGCGAAGTGTCATGTATACCTCGTATTCACTTCAAAAGGATGTAAATGCGACACTTCCATGCTAGGAGGTAGGGTTTGCAGATGTCTACGTATCGTAGCAATAGGGTTCTAATGCTTCTTAAAATGCCATATCGCATCACACTTCTATGTTTCATGATAAGGTATAATATTCATTGCGAAGTGTCATGTATACCTCGATTTCACTTTACAAGAATGTAAATGCGACACTTCCTTGCTAGGAAATATTGTTTGCAGATGTCTACGTATCGTAGCAATGGAGTTCTAATGCTTCTTAAAACGCGATATCGCATCTCACTGCTATGTTTCAAGAGAAGATATAATGTTCATTGCGAAGTGTCATGTGTATCTCGTATTCACATCAAAAGAATGTAAATGCGACACTTCCATGCTAGGAAATATCGTTTGCAGATGTCTACGTATCGTAGCAATAGAGTTCTAATGCTTCTTAAAACGAGATGTCGCATCTCATATCTATGATTCATGATCAGATATAATATTCATTGCGAAATGTCATGTATACCTCGTATTCACTTCAAAAGGATGTAAATGCGACACTTCCTTGCTAGGAAATAGCGTTTCCAGATGACTACGTATCGCAGCAATAGAGTTCCAATGCTTCCTAAAACGCGATATCGCATCTCCTTCCTATGTTTCATGATAAGGTATAATATTCATAGCGAAGTGTCATGTATACCTCGTATTCGCTTCAAATGAATGTAAATGCGACACTTCCATGCTAGGAAATAGCGTTTGCAGATGTCTACGTATCGTAGCAATAGAGTTCTAATGCTTCTTAAAACGCGATATCGCATCTCACTGCTATGTTTCATGATAAGATATAATATTCATTATGGAGTGTTATGTATACCTCGTACTCAATTCAAAAGAAAGTAAATGCGACCCTTCCATGCTAGGGAATAGCCTTTGCAGATGTCTACGTATCGTAGCTATAGAGTTCTAATGCTTCTTAGAACGCGATATAGCGTCTCACATTTATGTTTCATGATAAGATATAATATTCATTGCGACGTGTCATGTATACCTCGTATTCACTTCAAAAGAATGTAAATGCGACACTTCCATGCTAGGAAATAGCGTTTGCAGATGTGTACGTATCGTAGCAATAGAGTTCTAGTGCTTCTCAAAACGCGATACAGCACCTCATTCCTATGTTTCATGATAATATATAATATTCATTGCGAAGTGTCATGTATATCTCGTATTCACTTCAAATGAATGTAAATGCGACACTTCCATGCTAGGAAATAGCGTTTGCAGATGTCTACGTATCGTAGCAATAGAGTTCCAATGCTTCTTAGAACGCGATATCGCATCTCACTTTTATGTTTCATGATAAGATATAATATTCATTGCGAAGTGTCATGTATATCTCGTATTCACTTCAAACGAATGTAAATGCGACACTTCCATGCTAGGAAATAGCGTTTGCAGATATCTACGTATCGCAGCAATAGAGTTCTAATGCTTCTTAGAACGCGATATCGCATCTCACTTTTATGTTTCATGATAAGATATAATATTCATTGCGACGTGTCATGTATACCTCGTATTCACTTCAAAAGAATGTGAATGCGACACTTCCATGCTAGGAAATAGCGTTTGCAGATGTCTACGTATCGTAGCAATAGAGTTCTAGTGCTTCTCGAAACGCGATATAGCACCTCATTCCTATGTTTCATGATAAGATATAATATTCATTGCGAAGTGTCATGTATATCTCGTATTCACTTCAAACGAATGTAAATGCGACACTTCCATGCCAGGAAATAGCATTTGCAGATGTCTACGTATCATAGCAATAGAGTTCTAATGCTTCTTAAAACGAGGTGCCTCATTTCATTTCTATGTTCCGTGATAAGATATAATATTCATTGTTGAGTGTCATGTATACCTCGTATTCACTTCAAATGAATGTAAATGCGACACTTCCATGCTAGGAAATAGCGTTTGCAGATGTCTACGTATCGTAGCAATAGAGTTCTAATGCTTCTTAGAACGCGATATCGCATCTCACTTTTATGTTTCATGATAAGATATAATATTCATTGCGAAGTGTCATGTATACCTCGTATTCACTTCAAAAGGATGTAAATGCGACACTTCCATGCTAGGAGGTAGGGTTTGCAGATGTCTACGTATCGTAGCAATAGGGTTCTAATGCTTCTTAAAATGCCATATCGCATCTCACTTCTATGTTTCATGATAAGGTATAATATTCATTGCGAAGTGTCATGTATACCTCGATTTCACTTCACAAGAATGTAAATGCGACACTTCCTTGCTAGGAAATATTGTTTGCAGATGTCTACGTATCGTAGCAATAGAGTAATAATGCTTCTTAAAACGAGATGTCGCATCTCACTGCTATGTTTCATGATAAGATATAATATTCATTGCGAAGTGTCATGTATATCTCGTATTCACATCAAAAGAATGTAAATGCGGCACTTCCATGCTAGGAAATAGCGTTTGCAGATGTCTACGTATCGTAGCAATAGAGTTCTAGTGCTTCTTAGAACGCGATATCGCATCTCACATCTATGTTTCATGATAAGATATAATATTCATTGCGAAGTGTCATGTATACGTCGTATTCACTTCAAAAGAACGTAAATAAGACACTTCCATGCTAGGAAATAGCGTTTGCAGATGTCTACGTATCGTAGCAATAGAGTTCTAATGCTCCTTAAAACGCGATATCGCATCTCACTTCTATGTTCCATGATAAGATATAATATTCATTGCGAAGTGTCATGTATACCTCGTATTCACTTCAAAAGTATTTAAATGCGACACTTCCATGCTAGGAAATAGCGTTTGCAGATGTCTACGTATCGTAGCAATAGAGTTCTAATGCTTCTCAAAACGCGATATAGCACCTCATTCCTATGTTTCATGATGAGATATAATATTCATTGCGAAGTGTCATGTATATCTCGTATTCACATCAAAAGAATGTAAATGCGACACTTCCATGCTAGGAAATAGCGTTTGCAGATGTCTACGTATCGTAGCAATAGAGTTCCAATACTTCCTAAATCGCGATATCGCATCACTCTTCTATGTTTCATGATAAGGTATAATTTTCGTTTCGAAGTGTCATGTATATCTCGTATTCACTTCAAATGAATGTAAATGCGACACTTCCATGCTAGGATATAGCGTTTGCAGATGTCTACGTATCGTAGCAATAGAGTTCTAATGCTTCTTAAAACGAGATGCCTCATTTCATTTCTATGTTCCGTGATAAGATATAATATTCATTGCGAAGTGTCATGTATACGTCGTATTCACTTCAAAAGAACGTAAATAAGACACTTCCATGCTAGGAAATAGCGTTTGCAGATGTCTACGTATCGTAGCAATAGAGTTCTAATGCTCCTTAAAACGCGATATCGCATCTCACTTCTATGTTCCATGATAAGATATAATATTCATTGCGAAGTGTCATGTATACCTCGTATTCACTTCAAAAGTATTTAAATGCGACACTTCCATGCTAGGAAATAGCGTTTGCAGATGTCTACGTATCGTAGCAATAGAGTTCTAATGCTTCTCAAAACGCGATATAGCACCTCATTCCTATGTTTCATGATGAGATATAATATTCATTGCGAAGTGTCATGTATATCTCGTATTCACATCAAAAGAATGTAAATGCGACACTTCCATGCTAGGAAATAGCGTTTGCAGATGTCTACGTATCGTAGCAATAGAGTTCCAATACTTCCTAAATCGCGATATCGCATCACTCTTCTATGTTTCATGATAAGGTATAATTTTCGTTTCGAAGTGTCATGTATATCTCGTATTCACTTCAAATGAATGTAAATGCGACACTTCCATGCTAGGATATAGCGTTTGCAGATGTCTACGTATCGTAGCAATAGAGTTCTAATGCTTCTTAAAACGAGATGCCTCATTTCATTTCTATGTTCCGTGATAAGATATAATATTCATTGTGGAGTGTTATGTATACCTCGTATTCACTTCAAAAGAACGTAAATAAGACACTTCCATGCTAGGAAATAGCGTTTGCAGATGTCTACGTATCGTAGCAATAGAGTTCTAATGCTCCTTAAAACGCGATATCGCATCTCACTTCTATGTTTCATGATAAGATATAATATTCATTGCGAAGTGTCATGTATACCTCGTATTCACTTCAAAAGTATGTAAATGCGACACTTCCATGCTAGGAAATAGCGTTTGCAGATGTCTACGTATCGTAGCAATAGAGTTCTAATGCTTCTCAAAACGCGATATAGCACCTCATTCCTATGTTTCATGATGAGATATAATATTCATTGCGAAGTGTCATGTATATCTCGTATTCACATCAAAAGAATGTAAATGCGACACTTCCATGCTAGGAAATAGCGTTTGCAGATGTCTACGTATCGTAGCAATAGAGTTCTAATGCTTCTTAAAACGAGATGCCTCATTTCATTTCTATGTTTCATGAAAAGATATAATATTCATTGCGAAGAGTCATGTATACCTCGTATTCACTTCAGAAGAACGTAAACAAGACACTTCCACGCTAGGAAATAGCGTTTGCAGATGTCTACGTATCGTAGCAATAGAGTTCTAGTGCTTCTTAGAACGCGATATCGCATCTCACATCTATGTTTCATGATAAGATATAATATTCATTGCGAAGTGTCATGTATACCTCGTATTCACTTCAAAAGAACGTAAATAAGACACTTCCATGCTAGGAAATAGCGTTTGCAGATGTCTACGTATCGTAGCAATAGAGTTCTAATGCTCCTTAAAACGCGATATCGCATCTCACTTCTATGTTTCATGATAAGATATAATATTCATTGCGAAGTGTCATGTATACCTCGTATTCACTTCAAAAGTATGTAAATGCGACACTTCCATGCTAGGAAATAGCGTTTGCAGATGTCTACGTATCGTAGCAATAGAGTTCTAATGCTTCTCAAAACGCGATATAGCACCTCATTCCTATGTTTCATGATGAGATATAATATTCATTGCGAAGTGTCATGTATATCTCGTATTCACATCAAAAGAATGTAAATGCGACACTTCCATGCTAGGAAATAGCGTTTGCAGATGTCTACGTATCGTAGCAATAGAGTTCCAATACTTCCTAAATCGCGATATCGCATCACTCTTCTATGTTTCATGATAAGGTATAATTTTCATTTCGAAGTGTCATGTATATCTCGTATTCACTTCAAATGAATGTAAATGCGACACTTCCATGCTAGGATATAGCGTTTGCAGATGTCTACGTATCGTAGCAATAGAGTTCTAATGCTTCTTAAAACGAGATGCCTCATTTCATTTCTATGTTCCGTGATAAGATATAATATTCATTGTGGAGTGTTATGTATACCCCGTATTCACTTCAAATGAATGTAAATGCGACACTTCCATGCTAGGAAATAGCGTTTGCAGATGTCTACGTATCGTTGCAATAGAGTTCTAATGCTTCTTAAAACGCGATATCGCATCTCACTGCTATGTTTCATGATAAGATATAATATTCATTATGGAGTGATATGTATACCTCGTACTCACTTCAAAAGAATGTAAATGCGACCCTTCCATGCTAGGGAATTGCCTTTGCAGATGTCTACGTATCGTAGCAATAGAGTTCTAATGCTTCTTAGAACGCGATATCGCATCTCACTTTTACGTTTCATGATAAGATATAATATTCATTGCGAAGTGTCATGTATACCTCGTTTTCACTTCAAAAGGATGTAAATGCGACACTTCCTTGCTAGGAAATAGCGTTTCCAGATGACTATGTATCGTAGCAATAGATTTCTAATGCTTCTTAAAACGAGATGTCGTATTTCATATCTATGTTTCGTAATAAGATATAATAATCATTGTGTAATGTTATGTATACCTCGTATTCACTTCAGTGGAATGTAAGTGCGAAATTTCCTTGCTAGGAAATAGAGTTTGCAGATGTCTACGTATATTAGCAATAGAGTTCTAATGCTTCTGAATACGCGATATAGAACCTCATTCCTATGTTTCATGATAAGATATAATATTCATTGCGAAGTGTCATTTATATCTCGTATTCACATCAACAGAACGTAAATAAGACACTTCCATGCTAGGAAATAGCGTTTGCAGATGTCTACGTATCGTAGCAATAGAGTTCTAATGCTCCTTAAAACGCGATATCGCATCTCACTTCTATGTATCATGATAAGATATAATATTCATTGCGAAGTGTCATGTATACGTCGTATTCACTTCAAAAGAACGTAAATAAGACACTTCCATGCTAGGAAATAGCGTTTGCAGATGTCTACGTATCGTAGCAATAGAGTTCTAATGCTCCTTAAAACGCGATATCGCATCTCACTTCTATGTTTCATGATAAGATATAATATTCATTGCGAAGTGTCATGTATACCTCGTATTCACTTCAAAAGTATGTAAATGCGACACTTCCATGCTAGGAAATAGCGTTTGCAGATGTCTACGTATCGTAGCAATAGAGTTCTAATGCTTCTCAAAACGCGATATAGCACCTCATTCCTATGTTTCATGATGAGATATAATATTCATTGCGAAGTGTCATGTATATCTCGTATTCACATCAAAAGAATGTAAATGCGACACTTCCATGCTAGGAAATAGCGTTTGCAGATGTCTACGTATCGTAGCAATAGAGTTCTAATGCTTCTTAAAACGAGATGCCTCATTTCATTTCTATGTTTCATGAAAAGATATAATATTCATTGCGAAGAGTCATGTATACCTCGTATTCACTTCAAAAGAACGTAAACAAGACACTTCCACGCTAGGAAATAGCGTTTGCAGATGTCTACGTATCGTAGCAATAGAGCTCTAATGCTCCTTAAAACGCGATATAGCACCTCATTCCTATGTTTCATGATAAGATATAATATTCATTGCGAAGTGTCATGTATATCTCGTATTCACATTAAAAGAATGTAAATGCGACACTTCCATGCTAGGAAATAGCGTTTGCAGATGTCTACGTATCGCAGCAATAGAGTTCCAATGCTTCCAAAAAGCGATATCGCATCTCTCTTCTATGTTTCATGATAAGGTATAATATTCATTGCGAAGTGTCATATATACCTCGTATTCACTTCAAATGAATGTAAATGCGACACTTCCATGCTAGGAAATAGCGTTTGCAGATGTCTACGTATCGTAGCAATAGAGTTCCAATACTTCCTAAATCGCGATATCGCATCACTCTTCTATGTTTCATGATAAGGTATAATTTTCATTTCGAAGTGTCATGTATATCTCGTATTCACTTCAAATGAATGTAAATGCGACACTTCCATGCTAGGATATAGCGTTTGCAGATGTCTACGTATCGTAGCAATAGAGTTCTAATGCTTCTTAAAACGAGATGCCTCATTTCATTTCTATGTTCCGTGATAAGATATAATATTCATTGTGGAGTGTTATGTATACCTCGTATTCACTTCAAATGAATGTAAATGCGACACTTCCATGCTAGGAAATAGCGTTTGCAGATGTCTACGTATCGTTGCAATAGAGTTCTAATGCTTCTTAAAACGCGATATCGCATCTCACTGCTATGTTTCATGATAAGATATAATATTCATTGCGAAGTGTCATTTATATCTCGTATTCACATCAAAAGAACGTAAATAAGACACTTCCATGCTAGGAAATAGCGTTTGCAGATGTCTACGTATCGTAGCAATAGAGTTCTAATGCTCCTTAAAACGCGATATCGCATCTCACTTCTATGTTTCATGATAAGATATAATATTCATTGCGAAGTGTCATGTATACGTCGTATTCACTTCAAAAGAACGTAAATAAGACACTTCCATGCTAGGAAATAGCGTTTGCAGATGTCTACGTATCGTAGCAATAGAGTTCTAATGCTCCTTAAAACGCGATATCGCATCTCACTTCTATGTTTCATGATAAGATATAATATTCATTGCGAAGTGTCATGTATACCTCGTATTCACTTCAAAAGTATGTAAATGCGACACTTCCATGCTAGGAAATAGCGTTTGCAGATGTCTACGTATCGTAGCAATAGAGTTCTAATGCTTCTCAAAACGCGATATAGCACCTCATTCCTATATTTCATGATGAGATATAATATTCATTGCGAAGTGTCATGTATATCTCGTATTCACATTAAAAGAATGTAAATGCGACACTTCCATGCTAGGAAATAGCGTTTGCAGATGTCTACGTATCGCAGCAATAGAGTTCCAATGATTCCAAAAAGCGATATCGCATCTCTCTTCTATGTTTCATGATAAGGTATAATATTCATTGCGAAGTGTCATATATACCTCGTATTCACTTCAAATGAATGTAAATGCGACACTTCCATGCTAGGAAATAGCGTTTGCAGATGTCTACGTATCGTAGCAATAGAGTTCTAATGCTTCTTAAAACGCGATATCGCATCTCACTGCTATGTTTCATGAGAAGATATAATACTCATTATGGAGTGTTATGTATACCTCGTTCTCACTTCAAAAGAATGTAAATGCGACCCTTCCATCCTAGGAAACAGCGTTTGCAGATGTCTACGTATCGTAGCAATAGAGTTCTAATGCTTCTTAGAACGCGATATCGCATCTCACTTCTATGTTTCATGATAAGATATAATATTCATTGCGAAGTGTCATGTATACCTCGTATTCACTTCAAAAGAACGTAAATAAGACACTTCCATGCTAGGAAATAGCGTTTGCAGATGTCTACGTATCGTAGCAATAGAGTTCTAATGCTCCTTAAAACGCGATATCGCATCTCACTTCTATGTTTCATGATAAGATATAATATTCATTGCGAAGTGTCATGTATACCTCGTATTCACTTCAAAAGTATGTAAATGCGACACTTCCATGCTAGGAAATAGCGTTTGCAGATGTCTACGTATCGTAGCAATAGAGTTCTAATGCTTCTCAAAACGCGATATAGCACCTCATTCCTATGTTTCATGATGAGATATAATATTCATTGCGAAGTGTCATGTATATCTCGTATTCACATCAAAAGAATGTAAATGCGACACTTCCATGCTAGGAAATAGCGTTTGCGGATGTCTACGTATCGTAGCAATAGAGTTCCAATACTTCCTAAATCGCGATATCGCATCACTCTTCTATGTTTCATGATAAGGTATAATTTTCATTTCGAAGTGTCATGTATATCTCGTATTCACTTCAAATGAATGTAAATGCGACACTTCCATGCTAGGATATAGCGTTTGCAGATGTCTACGTATCGTAGCAATAGAGTTCTAATGCTTCTTAAAACGAGATGCCTCATTTCATTTCTATGTTCCGTGATAAGATATAATATTCATTGTGGAGTGTTATGTATACCCCGTATTCACTTCAAATGAATGTAAATGCGACACTTCCATGCTAGGAAATAGCGTTTGCAGATGTCTACGTATCGTTGCAATAGAGTTCTAATGCTTCTTAAAACGCGATATCGCATCTCACTGCTATGTTTCATGATAAGATATAATATTCATTATGGAGTGATATGTATACCTCGTACTCACTTCAAAAGAATGTAAATGCGACCCTTCCATGCTAGGGAATTGCCTTTGCACATGTCTACGTATCGTAGCAATAGAGTTCTAATGCTTCTTAGAACGCGATATCGCATCTCACTTTTACGTTTCATGATAAGATATAATATTCATTGCGAAGTGTCATGTATACCTCGTTTTCACTTCAAAAGGATGTAAATGCGACACTTCCTTGCTAGGAAATAGCGTTTCCAGATGACTATGTATCGTAGCAATAGATTTCTAATGCTTCTTAAAACGAGATGTCGTATTTCATATCTATGTTTCGTAATAAGATATAATAATCATTGTGTAATGTTATGTATACCTCGTATTCACTTCAGTGGAATGTAAGTGCGAAATTTCCTTGCTAGGAAATAGAGTTTGCAGATGTCTACGTATATTAGCAATAGAGTTCTAATGCTTCTGAATACGCGATATAGAACCTCATTCCTATGTTTCATGATAAGATATAATATTCATTGCGAAGTGTCATTTATATCTCGTATTCACATCAACAGAACGTAAATAAGACACTTCCATGCTAGGAAATAGCGTTTGCAGATGTCTACGTATCGTAGCAATAGAGTTATAATGCTCCTTAAAACGCGATATCGCATCTCACTTCTATGTATCATGATAAGATATAATATTCATTGCGAAGTGTCATGTATACGTCGTATTCACTTCAAAAGAACGTAAATAAGACACTTCCATGCTAGGAAATAGCGTTTGCAGATGTCTACGTATCGTAGCAATAGAGTTCTAATGCTCCTTAAAACGCGATATCGCATCTCACTTCTATGTTTCATGATAAGATATAATATTCATTGCGAAGTGTCATGTATACCTCGTATTCACTTCAAAAGTATGTAAATGCGACACTTCCATGCTAGGAAATAGCGTTTGCAGATGTCTACGTATCGTAGCAATAGAGTTCTAATGCTTCTCAAAACGCGATATAGCACCTCATTCCTATGTTTCATGATGAGATATAATATTCATTGCGAAGTGTCATGTATATCTCGTATTCACATCAAAAGAATGTAAATGCGACACTTCCATGCTAGGAAATAGCGTTTGCAGATGTCTACGTATCGTAGCAATAGAGTTCTAATGCTTCTTAAAACGAGATGCCTCATTTCATTTCTATGTTTCATGAAAAGATATAATATTCATTGCGAAGAGTCATGTATACCTCGTATTCACTTCAAAAGAACGTAAACAAGACACTTCCACGCTAGGAAATAGCGTTTGCAGATGTCTACGTATCGTAGCAATAGAGCTCTAATGCTCCTTAAAACGCGATATAGCACCTCATTCCTATGTTTCATGATAAGATATAATATTCATTGCGAAGTGTCATGTATATCTCGTATTCACATTAAAAGAATGTAAATGCGACACTTCCATGCTAGGAAATAGCGTTTGCAGATGTCTACGTATCGCAGCAATAGAGTTCCAATGCTTCCAAAAAGCGATATCGCATCTCTCTTCTATGTTTCATGATAAGGTATAATATTCATTGCGAAGTGTCATAGATACCTCGTATTCACTTCAAATGAATGTAAATGCGACACTTCCATGCTAGGAAATAGCGTTTGCAGATGTCTACGTATCGTAGCAATAGAGTTCCAATACTTCCTAAATCGCGATATCGCATCACTCTTCTATGTTTCATGATAAGGTATAATTTTCATTTCGAAGTGTCATGTATATCTCGTATTCACTTCAAATGAATGTAAATGCGACACTTCCATGCTAGGATATAGCGTTTGCAGATGTCTACGTATCGTAGCAATAGAGTTCTAATGCTTCTTAAAACGAGATGCCTCATTTCATTTCTATGTTCCGTGATAAGATATAATATTCATTGTGGAGTGTTATGTATACCTCGTATTCACTTCAAATGAATGTAAATGCGACACTTCCATGCTAGGAAATAGCGTTTGCAGATGTCTACGTATCGTTGCAATAGAGTTCTAATGCTTCTTAAAACGCGATATCGCATCTCACTGCTATGTTTCATGATAAGATATAATATTCATTGCGAAGTGTCATTTATATCTCGTATTCACATCAAAAGAACGTAAATAAGACACTTCCATGCTAGGAAATAGCGTTTGCAGATGTCTACGTATCGTAGCAATAGAGTTCTAATGCTCCTTAAAACGCGATATCGCATCTCACTTCTATGTTTCATGATAAGATATAATATTCATTGCGAAGTGTCATGTATACGTCGTATTCACTTCAAAAGAACGTAAATAAGACACTTCCATGCTAGGAAATAGCGTTTGCAGATGTCTACGTATCGTAGCAATAGAGTTCTAATGCTCCTTAAAACGCGATATCGCATCTCACTTCTATGTTTCATGATAAGATATAATATTCATTGCGAAGTGTCATGTATACCTCGTATTCACTTCAAAAGTATGTAAATGCGACACTTCCATGCTAGGAAATAGCGTTTGCAGATGTCTACGTATCGTAGCAATAGAGTTCTAATGCTTCTCAAAACGCGATATAGCACCTCATTCCTATATTTCATGATGAGATATAATATTCATTGCGAAGTGTCATGTATATCTCGTATTCACATTAAAAGAATGTAAATGCGACACTTCCATGCTAGGAAATAGCGTTTGCAGATGTCTACGTATCGCAGCAATAGAGTTCCAATGATTCCAAAAAGCGATATCGCATCTCTCTTCTATGTTTCATGATAAGGTATAATATTCATTGCGAAGTGTCATATATACCTCGTATTCACTTCAAATGAATGTAAATGCGACACTTCCATGCTAGGAAATAGCGTTTGCAGATGTCTACGTATCGTAGCAATAGAGTTCTAATGCTTCTTAAAACGCGATATCGCATCTCACTGCTATGTTTCATGAGAAGATATAATACTCATTATGGAGTGTTATGTATACCTCGTTCTCACTTCAAAAGAATGTAAATGCGACCCTTCCATCCTAGGAAACAGCGTTTGCAGATGTCTACGTATCGTAGCAATAGAGTTCTAATGCTTCTTAGAACGCGATATCGCATCTCACTTCTATGTTTCATGATAAGATATAATATTCATTGCGAAGTGTCATGTATATCTCGTATTCACTTCAAAAGAACGTAAATAAGACACTTCCATGCTAGGAAATAGCGTTTGCAGATGTCTACGTATCGTAGCAGTAGAGTTCCAATGCTTCTTAGAAGGCGATAACGCATCTCACTTCTATGATTCATGATAAGGTATAATATTCATTGCGAAGTGTCATGTATATCTCGCATTCACTTCAAACGAATGTAAATGCGACACTACCATGCTAGGAAATAGCGTTTGCAGATGTCTACGTATCGTAGCAATAGAGTTCTAATGCTTCTTAAAACGCGATATCACATCTCACTGCTATGTTTCATGAGAAGATATCATATTCATTATGGAGTGTTATGTATACCTCGTACTCACTTCAAAAGAATGTAAATGCGACCCTTCCATCATAGGAAATAGCGTTTGCAGATGTCTACGTATCGTAGCAATAGAGTTCTAATGCTTCTTGGAACGCGATAACGCATCTCACTTCTATGTTTCATGATAAGATACAATATTCATTGCGAAGTGTCATGTATACCTCGTATTCACTTCAAAAGAACGTAAATAAGACACTTACATGCTAGGAAATAGCGTTTGCAGATGTCTACGTATCACAGCAATAGAGTTCCAATGCTTCTTAGAACGCAATATCGCATCTCACATCTATGTTTCATGATAAGGTATAATATTCATTGCGAAGTGTCATGTATATCTCGCATTCACTTCAAACGAATGTAAATGCGACACTTCCATGCTAGGAAATAGCGTTTGCAGATGTCTACGTATCGTAGCAATAGAGTTCTAATGCTTCTTAAAACGCGATATCACATCTCACTGCTATGTTTCATGAGAAGATATCATATTCATTATGGAGTGTTATGTATACCTCGTACTCACTTCAAAAGAATGTAAATGCGACCCTTCCATCATAGGAAATAGCGTTTGCAGATGTCTACGTATCGTAGCAATAGAGTTCTAATGCTTCTTGGAACGCGATAACGCATCTCACTTCTATGTTTCATGATAAGATATAATATTCATTGCGAAGTGTCATGTATACCTCGTATTCACTTCAAAAGAACGTAAATAAGACACTTACATGCTAGGAAATAGCGTTTGCAGATGTCTACGTATCACAGCAATAGAGTTCTAATGCTTCTTAGAACGCAATATCGCATCTCACATCTATGTTTCATGATAAGATATAATATTCATTGCGAAGTGTCATGTATACCTCGTATTCACTTCAAAAGAACGTAAATAAGACACTTCCACGCTAGGAAATAGCGTTTGCAGATGTCTGCGTATCGTAGCAATAGAGTTCAAATGCTCCTTAAAACGCGATATAGCACCACATTCCTATGTTTCATGATAATATATAATATTCATTGCGAAGTGTCATGTATATCTCGTATTCACATCAAAAGAATGTAAATGCGACACTTCCATGCTAGGAAATAGCGTTTGCAGATGTCTACGCATCGTAGCAATAGAGTTCTAATGCTTCTTAAAACGCGGTATCGCATCTCACTGCTATGTTTCATGAGAAGATATAATACTCATTATGGAGTGTTATGTATACCTCGTACTCACTTCAAAAGAATGTAAATGCGACACTTCCGTGCTAGGAAATATTGTTGCAAATGTCTACGTATCACAGCAATAGAGTAATAATGCTTCTTAAAACGAGATGTCGTATTTCATTTCTATGTTTCGTAATAAGATATAATACTCATTGTGTAATGTTATGAATACCTCGTATTCACTTCAGTGGAATGAAAGTGCCACATGTCCATGCTAGGAAATAGAGTTTGCAGATGTCTACGCATATTAGCTATAGAGTTCTAATGCTTCTCAAAACGCGATATAGCACCTCATTCCTATGTTTCATGATTAGCTATAATATTCATTGCGAAGTGTCATGTATATCTCGTATTCACTTCAAAAGAACGTAAATAAGACACTTCCACGCTAGGAAATAGCGTTTGCAGATGTCTGCGTATCGTAGCAATAGAGTTCAAATGCTCCTTAAAACGCGATATAGCACCACATTCCTATGTTTCATGATAATATATAATATTCATTGCGAAGTGTCATGTATATCTCGTATTCACATCAAAGGAATGTAAATGCGACACTTCCATGCTAGGAAATAGCGTTTGCAGATGTCTACGCATCGTAGCAATAGAGTTCTAATGCTTCTTAAAACGCGGTATCGCATCTCACTGCTATGTTTCATGAGAAGATATAATACTCATTATGGAGTGTTATGTATACCTCGTACTCACTTCAAAAGAATGTAAATGCGACCCTTCCATCCTAGGAAATAGCGTTTGCAGATGTCTACGTATCGTAGAATTAGAGTTCTAATGCGTCTTAAAACGAGATGCCGCATTTCAGTTCTATGTTTCGTGATAAGATATAATATTCATTGTGGAGTGTTATGTATACCTCGTATTCACTTCAGTGGAATGTAAGTGGAATGTAAGTGTAATGCTAGGAAATAGAGTTTGCAGATGTCTACGCATATTAGCAATAGAATTCTAAAGCTTCGTAAAACGCGATATCGCACCTCTCTTCTTTGTTTCATGATAATGTATAATATTCAATGCGAAGTGTCATGTATATCTCGTATTCACTTCAAAAGAATGTAAATGCGACACTTCCGTGCTAGGAAATAGTGTTTGCAGATGTCTACTTATCGTAGTAATAGGGTTCCAATGCTTCTTAGAACGCGATATCGCATCTCTCTTCTATGTTTCATGATAAGGTATAATATTCATTGCGAAGTGTCATGTATACCTCGTTCTCACTTCAAGAGAATGTAAATGCGACCCTTCCATGCTAGGAAATAGTGTTTGCAGATGTCTACGTATCGTAGCAATAGAATTCTAATGCTTCTTAAAACGAGATGTCGCATTTCATTTCTATGTTTAGTGATAAGATATAATATTCATTGTGGAGTGTTATGTATACGTCGTATTCACTTCAAAAGAACGTAAATGCGACACTTCCTTGCTAGGAAATAACATTTCCAGATGTGTACGCATCGTAGCAATAGAGTTCTAGCGCTTCTTAAATCGCGATATCGCATCTCACTTCTATGTTTCGTGATAAGATATAATATTCATTGCCAAGTGTCATGTATACATCGTATTCACTTCACAAGAATGTAAATGCGACACTTTCTTGCTAGGAAATATTGTTTGCAGATGTACACGTATCGTCGCAATAGAGCTCTAATGCTTCTCAAAACGCGAAATCGCAACTCATTCCTATGTTTCATGATAAGATATAATATTAATTGCGAAGTGTCATGTATATCTCGTATTCACTTCAAAAGAATGTAAGTGCGAAACTTCCATGCTAGGAAATATCGTTTGCAGATGTCTACGTATCCTAGCAATAGAGTTCTAATGCTTCTCAAAGCGAGATATCGCAAATCATTCCTATGTTTCATGATAAGATATAATATTCATTGCGAAGTGTCATGTATATCTCGTATTCACTTCAAAAGAATGTAAATGCGAAACTTCCATGCTATGAAATAGCGTTTGCAGATGTCTACCTATCGTAGCGATAGAGTTCTATTGCTTTTTAGAACGCGATATCGCATATCACTTCTATGTATCATGATAAGATGTAATATTCATTGCGAAGTGTCATGTATACCTCGTATTCACTTCAAAAGAATGTAAATGCGAAACTTCCATGCTAGGAAATAGCGTTTGCAGATGTCTACGTATCGTAGCAATAGAGTTCTAATGCTTCTTAAAACGCGATATCGCATCACACTGCTATGTTTCATGAGAAGATATAATATTCATTATGGAGTGTTATGTATACCTCGTACTCACTTCAAAAGAATGTAAATGCGACACTTCCTTGCTAGGAAATATTGTTTGCAGATGTCTACGTGTCACAGCAATAGAGTACTAATGCTTCTTAAAACGAGATGTAGTATTTCATTTCAATGTTTCGTAATAAGATATAATATTCTTTGTGTAATGTTATGTATACCTCGTATTCACTTCAGTGGAATGTAAGTGCGACATGTCCATGCTAGGAAATAGAGTTTGCAGATGTCTACGTATCGTAACAATAGAGTTCTAATGCTTCTCAAATCGCGATACAGCACCTCATTCCTATGTTTCATGATAAGATATAATATTCATTGCGAAGTGTCATGTATATCTCGTATTCACTTCAAAAGAATGTAAATGCGACACTTCCATGCTAGGAAATAGCGTTTGCAGATGACTACGTATCGTAGCAATAGAGTTCTAATGCTTTTAAAACGCGATATCGCATCTCACTGCTATGTTTCATGAGAAGATATAATATTCATTATGGAGTGTTATGTATACCTCGTATTCACTTCAGTGGAATGTAAGTGCGACATGTCCATGCTAGGAAATAGAGTTTGCAGATGTCTACGTATCGTAGCAATAGAGTTCTAATGCTTCTCAAAACTCGATACAGCACCTCATTCCTATGTTTCATGATACGATGTAATTTTCATTGCGAAGTGTCATGTATATCTCGTATTCACTTCAAAAGAATGTAAATGCGACACTTCCATGCTAGGAAATAGCGTTTGCAGATGTCTACGTATCGTAGCAATAGAGTTCTAATGCTTCTCAAAACTCGATACAGCACCTCATTCCTATGTTTCATGATACGATGTAATTTTCATTGCGAAGTGTCATGTATATCTCGTATTCACTTCAAAAGAATGTAAATGCGACACTTCCATGCTAGGAAATAGCGTTTGCAGATGTCTACGTATCGTAGCAATAGAGTTCTAATGCTGCTTAGAACGCGATATCGCATCTCACTTCTATGTTTCATGATAAGATATAATATTCATTGCGATGTGTCATGTATACCTCGTACTCACTTCAAAAGAATGTAAATGCGACACTTCCATGCTAGGATATAGCGTTTGCAGATGTCTACGTATCGTAGCAATAGAGTTCTAATGCTTCTTAAAACGAGATGTCGCATTCCATTTCTATGTTTAGTGATAAGATATAATATTCATTGTGGAGTGTTATGTATACCTCGTATTCACTTCAAAAGAACGTAAATAAGACACTTCCATGCTAGGAAATAGCGTTTGCAGATGTCTGCGTATCGTAACAATAGAGTTCTTATGCTTCTTAGAACGCGATATCGCATCTCACTCCTATGTTTCATGATAAGATGTAACATTCATTGCGAAGTGTCATGTATACCTCGATTTCACTTCACAAGAATGTAAGAGCGACACTTCCTTGCTAGGAAATATTGTTTGCAGATGTCTACGCATCACAGCAATAGAATTCTAATGCCTCTTGGAACGCGATATCGCATCTCACTTCTATGTTTCATGATAAGATATAATATTCATTGCGAAGTGTCATGTATACCTCGTATTCACTTCAAAAGAATGTAAATGCGACACTTCCTTGCTAGGACATAGCGTTTCCAGATGACCACGTATCGTAAGAATGGAGGTTTAATGCTTCTCAAAACTCGATATAGCACCTCATTCCTATGTTTCATGATAAGAAATAATATTCATTGTGGAGTGTTATGTATACCTCGTACTCGCTTCAAAAGATTGTAAATGTGACACTTCCTTGCTAGGAAATATTGTTTGCAGATGTCTGCGTATCGTAAAAATAGAGTTCTAATGCTTCTTAAAACGCGATATCGCATTTCTCATCTATGATTCTTGATAAGCTATAATATTCATTGCGAAGTGTCATGTATACCTCGTATTGACTTCAAGAGATTGTAAATGCGACACTTCCATGCTAGGAAATAGCGTTTGCAGATGTCTACGTATCACAGCAATAGAGTACTAATGCTTCTTAAAACGAGATGTCGTATTTCATTTCTATGTTTCGTAATAAGATATAATATTCATTGTGTAATGTAATGTATACCTCGTATTCACTTCAATGGATTGTAAGTGCGACATTTCCATGGTAGGAAATAGAGTTTGCAGATGTCTACGTATATTAGCAATAGAGTTTTAATGCTTCTCAAAACGCAATATAGAACCTCATTCCTATGCTTCATGATAAGATATAATATTCATTGGGCAGTGTCATGTATATCTCGTATTCACTTCAAAAGAATGTAAATGCGACACTTCCATGCTAGGAAGTAGCGTTTGCAGATGTCTACGTATCGTAGCAATAGGGTTCTAATGCTTCTTAAAACGCGATATCGCATCTCACTTCTATGTTTCATGATAAGATATAATATTCATTGCGAAGTGTCATGTATACCTCGATTTCACTTCACAAGAATGTAAATGCGACACTTCCTTGCTAGGAAATATTGTATGCAGATGTCTACGTATCACAGCAATAGAGTACATATGCTTCTTAAAACGCGATGTCGCATTTCATTTCTATGTTTCGTAATAAGATATAATATTCATTGTGTAATGTTATGTATACCTCGTATTCACTTCAGTGGAATGAAAGTGCGACATGTCCTGGCTAGGAAATAGAGTTTGCAGATGTCTACGTATATTAGCAATAGAGTTCTAATGCTTCTCAAAACGCGATATAGCACCTCATTCCTATGTTTCATGATAAGATATAATATTCATTGTGGAGTGTTATGTATACCTCGTTTTCACTTCAAAAGAATGTAAGTGCCACACTTCCGTGCTAGGAAATAGTGTTTGCAGATGTCTACTTATCGTAGTAATAGGGTTCCAATGCTTCTTAGAACGCGATATCGCATCTCTCTTCTATGTTTCATGATAAGGTATAATATTCATTGCGAAGTGTCATGTATACCTCGTACTCACTTCAAGAGAATGTAAATGCGACCCTTCCATGCTAGGAAATAGTGTTTGCAGATGTCTACGTATCGTAGCAATAGAATTCTAATGCTTCTTAAAACGAGATGTCGCATTTCATTTCTATGTTTAGTGATAAGATATAATATTCATTGTGGAGTGTTATGTATACGTCGTATTCACTTCAAAAGAACGTAAATGCGACACTTCCTTGCTAGGAAATAACATTTCCAGATGTGTACGCATCGTAGCAATAGAGTTCTAGCGCTTCTTAAATCGCGATATCGCATCTCACTTCTATGTTTCGTGATAAGATATAATATTCATTGCCAAGTGTCATGTATACATCGTATTCACTTCACAAGAATGTAAATGCGACACTTTCTTGCTAGGAAATATTGTTTGCAGATGTACACGTATCGTCGAAATAGAGCTCTAATGCTTCTCAAAACGCGAAATCGCAACTCATTCCTATGTTTCATGATAAGATATAATATTAATTGCGAAGTGTCATGTATATCTCGTATTCACTTCAAAAGAATGTAAGTGCGAAACTTCCATGCTAGGAAATATCGTTTGCAGATGTCTACGTATCCTAGCAATAGAGTTCTAATGCTTCTCAAAGCGAGATATCGCAAATCATTCCTATGTTTCATGATAAGATATAATATTCATTGCGAAGTGTCATGTATATCTCGTATTCACTTCAAAAGAATGTAAATGCGAAACTTCCATGCTATGAAATAGCGTTTGCAGATGTCTACCTATCGTAGCGATAGAGTTCTATTGCTTCTTAGAACGCGATATCGCATATCACTTCTATGTATCATGATAAGATGTAATATTCATTGCGAAGTGTCATGTATACCTCGTATTCACTTCAAAAGAATGTAAATGCGAAACTTCCATGCTAGGAAATAGCGTTTGCAGATGTCTACGTATCGTAGCAATAGAGTTCTAATGCTTCTTAAAACGCGATATCGCATCACACTGCTATGTTTCATGAGAAGATATAATATTCATTATGGAGTGTTATGTATACCTCGTACTCACTTCAAAAGAATGTAAATGCGACACTTCCTTGCTAGGAAATATTGTTTGCAGATGTCTACGTGTCACAGCAATAGAGTACTAATGCTTCTTAAAACGAGATGTAGTATTTCATTTCAATGTTTCGTAATAAGATATAATATTCTTTGTGTAATGTTATGTATACCTCGTATTCACTTCAGTGGAATGTAAGTGCGACATGTCCATGCTAGGAAATAGAGTTTGCAGATGTCTACGTATCGTAACAATAGAGTTCTAATGCTTCTCAAATCGCGATACAGCACCTCATTCCTATGTTTCATGATAAGATATAATATTCATTGCGAAGTGTCATGTATATCTCGTATTCACTTCAAAAGAATGTAAATGCGACACTTCCATGCTAGGAAATAGCGTTTGCAGATGACTACGTATCGTAGCAATAGAGTTCTAATGCTTTTAAAACGCGATATCGCATCTCACTGCTATGTTTCATGAGAAGATATAATATTCATTATGGAGTGTTATGTATACCTCGTATTCACTTCAGTGGAATGTAAGTGCGACATGTCCATGCTAGGAAATAGAGTTTGCAGATGTCTACGTATCGTAGCAATAGAGTTCTAATGCTTCTCAAAACTCGATACAGCACCTCATTCCTATGTTTCATGATACGATGTAATTTTCATTGCGAAGTGTCATGTATATCTCGTATTCACTTCAAAAGAATGTAAATGCGACACTTCCATGCTAGGAAATAGCGTTTGCAGATGTCTACGTATCGTAGCAATAGAGTTCTAATGCTTCTCAAAACTCGATACAGCACCTCATTCCTATGTTTCATGATACGATGTAATTTTCATTGCGAAGTGTCATGTATATCTCGTATTCACTTCAAAAGAATGTAAATGCGACACTTCCATGCTAGGAAATAGCGTTTGCAGATGTCTACGTATCGTAGCAATAGAGTTCTAATGCTGCTTAGAACGCGATATCGCATCTCACTTCTATGTTTCATGATAAGATATAATATTCATTGCGATGTGTCATGTATACCTCGTACTCACTTCAAAAGAATGTAAATGCGACACTTCCATGCAAGGATATAGCGTTTGCAGATGTCTACGTATCGTAGCAATAGAGTTCTAATGCTTCTTAAAACGAGATGTCGCATTCCATTTCTATGTTTAGTGATAAGATATAATATTCATTGTGGAGTGTTATGTATACCTCGTATTCACTTCAAAAGAACGTAAATAAGACACTTCCATGCTAGGAAATAGCGTTTGCAGATGTCTGCGTATCGTAACAATAGAGTTCTTATGCTTCTTAGAACGCGATATCGCATCTCACTCCTATGTTTCATGATAAGATGTAACATTCATTGCGAAGTGTCATGTATACCTCGATTTCACTTCACAAGAATGTAAGAGCGACACTTCCTTGCTAGGAAATATTGTTTGCAGATGTCTACGCATCACAGCAATAGAATTCTAATGCCTCTTGGAACGCGATATCGCATCTCACTTCTATGTTTCATGATAAGATATAATATTCATTGCGAAGTGTCATGTATACCTCGTATTCACTTCAAAAGAATGTAAATGCGACACTTCCTTGCTAGGACATAGCGTTTCCAGATGACCACGTATCGTAAGAATGGAGGTTTAATGCTTCTCAAAACTCGATATAGCACCTCATTCCTATGTTTCATGATAAGAAATAATATTCATTGTGGAGTGTTATGTATACCTCGTACTCGCTTCAAAAGATTGTAAATGTGACACTTCCTTGCTAGGAAATATTGTTTGCAGATGTCTGCGTATCGTAAAAATAGAGTTCTAATGCTTCTTAAAACGCGATATCGCATTTCTCATCTATGATTCTTGATAAGCTATAATATTCATTGCGAAGTGTCATGTATACCTCGTATTGACTTCAAGAGATTGTAAATGCGACACTTCCATGCTAGGAAATAGCGTTTGCAGATGTCTACGTATCACAGCAATAGAGTACTAATGCTTCTTAAAACGAGATGTCGTATTTCATTTCTATGTTTCGTAATAAGATATAATATTCATTGTGTAATGTAATGTATACCTCGTATTCACTTCAATGGATTGTAAGTGCGACATTTCCATGGTAGGAAATAGAGTTTGCAGATGTCTACGTATATTAGCAATAGAGTTTTAATGCTTCTCAAAACGCAATATAGAACCTCATTCCTATGCTTCATGATAAGATATAATATTCATTGGGCAGTGTCATGTATATCTCGTATTCACTTCAAAAGAATGTAAATGCGACACTTCCATGCTAGGAAGTAGCGTTTGCAGATGTCTACGTATCGTAGCAATAGGGTTCTAATGCTTCTTAAAACGCGATATCGCATCTCACTTCTATGTTTCATGATAAGATATAATATTCATTGCGAAGTGTCATGTATACCTCGATTTCACTTCACAAGAATGTAAATGCGACACTTCCTTGCTAGGAAATATTGTATGCAGATGTCTACGTATCACAGCAATAGAGTACATATGCTTCTTAAAACGCGATGTCGCATTTCATTTCTATGTTTCGTAATAAGATATAATATTCATTGTGTAATGTTATGTATACCTCGTATTCACTTCAGTGGAATGAAAGTGCGACATGTCCTGGCTAGGAAATAGAGTTTGCAGATGTCTACGTATATTAGCAATAGAGTTCTAATGCTTCTCAAAACGCGATATAGCACCTCATTCCTATGTTTCATGATAAGATATAATATTCATTGTGGAGTGTTATGTATACCTCGTTTTCACTTCAAAAGAATGTAAGTGCCACACTTCCTCGCTAGGAAATAACATTTCCAGATGTCTACGCATCGTAGCAATAGGGTTCTAGCGATTCTTAAATCGCGATATCGCATCTCACTTCTATGTTTCGTGATATGATATAATATTCATTGCGAGGTGTCATGTATACCTCGTATTCACTTCAAAAGAATGTAAAAGCGACACTTCCTTGCTAGGAAATAGCGTTTCCAGATGACCACGTACCGTAAGAATGGAGTTCTAATGCTCCTTAAAACGAGATGTCGCATTCCATTTCTATGTTTCGTGATAAGATATAACATTCATTGTGGAGTATTATGTATACCTTGTATTCACTTCAAAAGAATGTAAATGCGACACTTACATGCTAGGAAATAGCGTGTGCAGATATCTACGCGTCGTGGCAATACAGTTCTAATGCTTCTTAAAACGCGATATCGCATCTCTCTTCTATGTTTCATGATAAGATATAATATTCATTGCAAAGTGTCATCTATTCCTCGTATTCTCTTCAAACGAATGTAACTGCGACACTTCCTTGCTAGGAAATAGCGTATTCAGATGTCTACGTATCGGAGCAAAAGGGTTCTAATGCTACTTAAATCGCGATATCGCATCTCATTTCTATGTTTCGTGATAAGATACAATATTCATTGCGAAGTGTCATGTACACCTCGTATCCAATTGAAAAGAAAGTAAATGCGACTTGCTTGCTAGGAAATAGCGTTTGCAGATGTCTGCGTATCGTAGCAATAGAGTTCTAATGCTACTTATATCGCGGTATCGCATCCCATTTATATGTTTCGTGATAAGATATAATGTTCATTGCGAAATGTCATGTATACCTCGGATTCACAGCAAAAGAATGTAAGTGCGACACTTCCATGCTAGGAAATAGCGTTTGCAGATGTCTCCGCATCAAGGACATAGAGTTCTAATGCTTCTTAAAACGCGATATCGCATCTCATTTGTATGTTTCGTGATAAGATATAATATTCATTGCGAAGTGTCATGTACACCTCGTATTCTTTCCAAACGAATGTAAATGCGACTATTGCTTGCTAGGAAATAGCGTTTGCAGATGTCAACGTATCGTAGCAATAGCGTGCAAATGCTACTTAAATCACGATATGACACCTCATTTATATGTTTCGTGATAAGATATAATGTTCATTGCGAAATGTCATGTATACCTCGGATTCACAGCAAAAGAATGTAAGTGCGACACTTCCATGCTAGGAAATAGCGTTTGCAGATGTCTCCGCATCAAGGACATAGAGTTCTAATGCTTCTTAAAACGCGATATCGCATCTCATTCGTATGTTTCGTGATAAGATATAATATTCATTGCGAAGTGTCATGTATACCTCGTATTCTCTCCAAACGAATGTAAATGCGACTATTGCTTGCTAGGAAATAGCGTTTGCAGATGTCTACGTATCGTAGCAATAGCGTTCAAATGCTACTTATATCACGATATGACACCTCATTTATATGTTTCGTGATAAGATATAATACACATTGCGAAGTTTCATGTACACCCCGTATTCACTACAAAAGAATGTAAGTGCGACACTGCCATGCTAGGAAATAGCGTCTGCAGATGTCTAAGCGTCGAGGCAATACAGTTCTAATGCTTCTTAAAACGCGATATCGCATCTCTCTTCTATGTTTCATGATAAGATATAGTATTCATTGCGAAGTGTCATCTAAACCTCGTATTCTCTCCAAACGAATGTAAATGCGACACTTCCTTGCTAGGAAATAGCGTTTTCAGATGTCTACATATCGTAGCAATAGAGTTCTAATACTACTTAAATCGCGATATCGCATCTCATTTCTATGTTTCGTGATAAGATATAATATTCATTGCGAATGGTCATGTATACCTTGTATTCACTTCAAAGGAATGTAAATGCGACTATTGCTTGCTAGGAAATAGCGTTTGCAGATGTCTACGTATCGTAGCAACAGCGTTCTAATGCTACTTAAATCTCGATATGACACCTCATTTACATGTTTCGTGATAAGATATAATATTCATTGCGAAGTGTCATGTATACCTCGTATTCACATCAAATGAATGCAAGTGCGACATTTCCATGCTAGGAAATAGCGATTGCAGATGTCTCCGCATCGAGGCCATAGAGTTCTACTGCTTCTCAAAACGCGATGTCGCATCTCATTTCTATGTTTCATGATCAGATATAATATTCATTGCGAAGTGTCATGTATACCTCGTATTCACTTCAAAGAGATGAAAATGCGACACTTGCATGCTAGGAAATAGCGTTTGCTGATGTCTACGTATCGTAGCAATAGGGTTCTAATGCTTCTTAAAACGCGATATCGCATCTCACTTCTATGTTTCATGATAAGATATAATATTCATTGCGAAGTGTCATGTATATCTCGTATTCACTTTATAAGAATGTAAATGCGACACTTCCTAGCTAGGAAATAGCGTATTCAGATGTCTACGTATCGTAGCAATAGAGTTCTAATACTACTTAAATCGCGATATCGCATCTCATTTCTATGTTTCGTGATAAGATATAATATTCATTGCGAATGGTCATGTATACCTTGTATTCACTTCAAAGGAATGTAAATGCGACTATTGCTTGCTAGGAAATAGCGTTTGCAGATGTCTACGTATCGTAGCAACAGCGTTCTAATGCTACTTAAATCTCGATATGACACCTCATTTACATGTTTCGTGATAAGATATAATATTCATTGCGAAGTGTCATGTATACCTCGTATTCACATCAAATGAATGCAAGCGCGACATTTCCATGCTAGGAAATAGCGATTGCAGATGTCTCCGCATCGAGGCCATAGAGTTCTACTGCTTCTCAAAACGCGATGTCGCATCTCATTTCTATGTTTCATGATCAGATATAATATTCATTGCGAAGTGTCATGTATACCTCGTATTCACTTCAAAGAGATGAAAATGCGACACTTGCATGCTAGGAAATAGCGTTTGCTGATGTCTACGTATCGTAGCAATAGGGTTCTAATGCTTCTTAAAACGCGATATCGCATCTCACTTCTATGTTTCATGATAAGATATAATATTCATTGCGAAGTGTCATGTATATCTCGTATTCACTTTATAAGAATGTAAATGCGACACTTCCTAGCTAGGAAATAGCGTATTCAGATGTCTACGTATCGTAGCAATAGAGTTCTAATACTACTTAAATCGCGATATCGCATCTCATTTCTATGTTTCGTGATAAGATATAATATTCATTGCGAATGGTCATGTATACCTTGTATTCACTTCAAAGGAATGTAAATGCGACTATTGCTTGCTAGGAAATAGCGTTTGCAGATGTCTACGTATCGTAGCAATAGCGTTATAATGCTACTTAAATCTCGATATGACACCTCATTTACATGTTTCGTGATAAGATATAATATTCATTGCGATGTGTCATGTATACCTCGTATTCACATCAAATGAATGCAAGTGCGACACTTCCATGCTAGGAAATAGCGATTGCAGATGTCTCCGCATCGAGGCCATAGAGTTCTACTGCATCTCAAAACGCGATGTCGCATCTCATTTCTATGTTTCATGATCAGATATAATATTCATTGCGAAGTGTCATGTATACCTCGTATTCACTTCAAAGAGATGAAAATGCGACACTTGCATGCTAGGAAATAGCGTTTGCTGATGTCTACGTATCGTAGCAATAGGGTTCTAATGCTTCTTAAAACGCGATATCACATCTCACTACTATGTTTCGAGATAAGATATAATTTTCATTGCGAAGTGTCATGTATACCTCTTATTCACTTCAAAAGAATGTAAAAGCGACACTTCCATGCTAGGAAATAGCCTTTGCAGATGTCTACGTATCGTAGCAATAGAGTTCTAATGCTTCTTAAAACGAGATGTCGCATCTCACTTCTATGTTTCGAGATAAGGTATAATATTCATTGTGAAGTGTCATGTATGCCTCGTATTCACTTCAAATGAATGTAAATGCGAAACTTCCTTGCTAGGAAATAGCGTTTGCAGATGTCTACGTATCGTAGCAATAGAGTTCTAATGCTTCCTAAAACGCGATATCACATCTCACTACTATGTTTCGAGATAAGATATAATTTTCATTGCGAAGTGTCATGTATACCTCTTATTCACTTCAAAAGAATGTAAAAGCGACACTTCCATGCTAGGAAATAGCCTTTGCAGATGTCTACGTATCGTAGCAATAGAGTTCTAATGCTACTTAAAACGTGATTTCGTATTTCATTTCTATGTTTCATGATAAGATATAATATTCACTGCGAAGTGTCATGTATACCTCGTATTCACTTCAAAAGATTGTAAATGCGACACTTCCTTGCTAGGAACTATTGTTTGCAGATGTCTACGTATCGTAAAAATAGAGTTCTATTGCTTCTTAAAACTCGATATCGCATATTTCCTATATGATTCTTGATAAGATATAATATTCAATGCGAAGTGTCATGTATACCTCGAATTCACTTGAAAAGAATGTAAATGCGACACTTCCTTGCTAGGAAATAGCGTTTTCAGATGTCTACGTATCGTAGCAAAAGGGTTCTAATGCTACTTAAATCGCGATATCGCATCTCATTTCTATGTTTCGTGATAAGATATAATAACCATTGCGAAGTGTCATGTACACCTCGTATTCACTACAAAAGAATGTAAATGCGACACTGCCATGCTAGGAAATAGCGTCTGAAGATGTCTAAGCGTCGAGGCAATACAGTTCTAATGCTTCTTAAAACGCGATATCGCATCTCTCTTCTATGTTTCATGATAAGATATAATATTCATTGCGAAGTGTCATCTATACCTCGTATTCTCTCCAAACGAATGTAAATGCGACACTTCCTTGCCAGGAAATAGCGTTTTCAGATGTATACGTATCGTAGCAAAAGTGTTCTAATGCTACTTAAATCGCAATATCGCATCCCCCTCCTGTGTTTCATGATAAGATATTATATTCATTGCGAAGTGTCATGTATACCTCGTATTCACTTCAAAAGAATGTAAATGCGACTACTGCTCGCTAGGAAATAGCGTTTGCAGATGTCTCCGCATCGAGACCGTAGAGTTCTAATGCTTCCTAAAACGCGATATCGCATCCCTCTTCCGTGTTTCATGATAAGATATAATATTCATTGCGAAGTGTCACGTACACCTCGCATTCACTCCAAGCAAATGTAAATGCGACACTTCCATGCTAGGAAATAGCGTTTGCAGATGTCTCCGCATCGAGGCCATAGAGTTGTAATGCTTCTTAAAACGCGATATCGCATCTCTCTCCTATGTTTCATGATACGATATAATATTCATTGCGAAGTGTCACGTATACCTCGTATTCTCTCCAAAAAAATGTAAATGCGACACTTCCTTGCGAGGAAATGGCGTATTCAGATGTCTAGGTATCGTAGCAATAGAGTTCTAATGCTACTTATATCGCGATATCGCATCTCATTTATATGTTTCGTGATAAGATATAATATTCATCGCGAAGTGTCTTGTATACCTCGTATTCACTTCAAAAGAATGTAAGTGCGACACTTCCATGCTAGGAAATAGTGTTTGCTGATGTCTCCGCATCGATGCCATAGAGTTCTAATGCTTCTTAAAACGCGATATCGCATCTCTCTTCTATGTTTCATGATACGATATAATATTCATCGCGAAGTGTCATGTATACCTCGTATTCACTTCAAAAGAATGTAAATGCGACTATTCCTTGCTAGGAAATAGCGTTTGCAGATGCCTACGTATCGTAGCAATAGAGTTCTAATGCTTCTTAGATCGCGATATCGCATCTCATATCCATGTTTTGTGATAAGCTATAATATTCATTCCGAAGTGTCATGTATACCTCGAATTCACTTCTAAAGAATCTAAATCCAACATATCCATGCTAGGAAATAGCCTTTGCAGATATCTCCGCATCGAGGCAATAGGGTTCTAATGCTTCTTAAAACGCGATATCGCATATCACTTTTATGTTACACGATAACATATAATGTTCGTTGCGAAGTGTCATGTATACCTCGTATTCGCTTCAAAAGAATGTAAATGCGACGTTTCCATCCTAGGAAATAGCGTTCGCAGATGTCTACGTATCGTAGCAATAGAGTCCTAATGCATCTAAAAACGAGATGTCGCATTTCATTTCCATGTTTCGTGATAAGATATAATATTCCTTGCGAAGTGCCATGTATACCTCCTATGCACTCCAGACGAATGTAAATGCGACACTTCCTTGCTAGGAAATAGCGTCTGCAGATGTCTACGTATCGTAGCAATAGAGTCCTAATGCTTCTAAAAACGAGATGTCGCATTTCATTTCCATGTTTCGTAATAAGATATAATATTCATTGCGAAGTGCCATGTATACCTCCTATGCACTCCAGACGAATGTAAATGCGACACTTCCTTGCTAGGAAATAGCAACTGCAGATGTCTACGCATCGAGGCAATAGAGTTCTAATCCTTCTTAAAACGCGATATCGCATCTCACGTCTATGTCACATGATAAGATATAATATTCATTGCGAAGTGTCATGTATATCTCGTATTCACTTCAAAAGAATGTAAATGCGACACTTCCATGCTAGGAGGTAGCGTTTGCAGATATGTCCGCATCGATGCAATAGGGTTCTAATGCTTCTTAAGACGCGATATCGCATCTCACTTTTATGTTACATGATAAGAAATAATGTTCATTGCGTAGTGTCATGTATACCTCGTATTCACTTCAATAGAAAGTAAATGCGAATCTTCCTTGCTAGGAAATAGCGTTTGCAGATGTCTACGTATCGTTGCAATGGAGTTTTAATGCTTCTCAAAACATGATATCGCACCTCATTCCTATGCTTCATGATAAGATATAATATTCATTGCGAAGTGTCATGTATACCTCGTACACACTCCAAACGAATGTAAATGCGACACTTCTTTGCTAGGAAATAGCGTTTGCAGATGTCTACGTATCGTAGCAATAGAGTTCTAATGCTACTTAAATCGCGATATCGCATCTCATTTCTATGTTTCGTGATAAGATGTAATATTCATTGCGAAGTGTCATGTACACCTCGTATTCACTTCAAAAGAATGTAAATGCGACTCTGCCATGTTAGGAAATAGCGTCTGCAGATGTCTACGCGTCGAGGCAATAGAGTTCTAATGCTTCTTAAAACGCGATATCGCATCTCACTTCTATGTTTCGTGATAAGATATAATATTCATTTCGAAGTGTTATGTATACCTCGTATTCACTCCAAACAAATGTAAATGCGACACAACCTTGCTAGGAAACAGTGTTTGCAGATGTCTACGTATCGTAGCAATAGATTTCTAATGCTACTTAAATCGCGATATCGCATCTCATTTATATGTTTCGTGATAAGATATAATATCGATTGCGAAGCGTCATGTAAACCTCGTATTCACTCCAAACGAAGTTAAATGCGACATTTCCTTGCTAGGAAATAGCGTATTCAGATGTCTACGTATCGTAGCAATAGAGTTCTAATGCTACTTAAATCGCGAAATCGCTTCTCATTTCTATGTTCCGTGATACGATATAATATTCATTGCGAAGTGTCACGTATACCTCGTATTCTCTCCAAAAAAATGTAAATGCGACACTTCCTTGCAAGGAAATGGCGTATTCAGATGTCTAGGTATCGTAGCAATAGAGTTCTAATGCTACTTATATCGCGATATCGCATCTCATTTATATGTTTCGTGATAAGATATAATATTCATCGCGAAGTGTCTTGTATACCTCGTATTCACATCAAAAGAATGTAAGTGCGACACTTCCATGCTAGGAAATAGTGTTTGCTGATGTCTCCGCATCGATGCCATAGAGTTCTAATGCTTCTTAAAACGCGATATCGCATCTCTCTTCTATGTTTCATGATACGATATAATATTCATCGCGAAGTGTCATGTATACCTCGTATTCACTTCAAAAGAATGTAAATGCGACTATTCCTTGCTAGGAAATAGCGTTTGCAGATGCCTACGTATCGTAGCAATAGAGTTCTAATGCTTCTTAGATCGCGATATCGCATCTCATATCCATGTTTTGTGATAAGCTATAATATTCATTCCGAAGTGTCATGTATACCTCGAATTCACTTCTAAAGAATCTAAATCCAACATATCCATGCTAGGAAATAGCCTTTGCAGATATCTCCGCATCGAGGCAATAGGGTTCTAATGCTTCTTAAAACGCGATATCGCATCTTACTTTTATGTTACACGATAACATATAATGTTCATTGCGAAGTGTCATGTATACCTCGTATTCGCTTCAAAAGAATGTAAATGCGACGTTTCCATCCTAGGAAATAGCGTCTGCAGATATCTACGTATCGTAGCAATAAAGTTCTAATGCTTCTCAAAACGCGATATAGCATCTCATTTCTATGTCCCATTATAAGATATAATATTCATTGTGCATTGTTATGTATACCTCGTATTCACTTCAAAAGAATGTAAATACGACACTTCCTTAGGAAATAGCATTTGCAGATGTCTACGTATCGTAGCAATAAATTTCTAATGCTTCTTAAATCGCGATATCGCATCTCATTTCTATGTCTCATGATAAGATATAATATTCATTGTGCAGCGTTATGTATACCTTGTATTCACTTCAAAAGAATGTAAATGCGACACTTCCTTGCTTGGAAATAGCGTTTGCAGATATCTGCGTATCGAAGCAATAGTGTTCTAATGCTTCTTAAATCGTCATATCGCATCTCATTTCTATGTTTCATGATGAGATATAATATTCATTGCGAAGTATCATGTATACATCGTATTCCTCTCAAAAGAATGTAAATGCGACATTTCTTTGCTAGGAAGTAGCGTTTCCAGATGTCTACGTATCGAACCAATAGACTTCTAATGCTTCTTAAATCGCCATATCGCATCTCATTTCTATGTTTCATGATAAGATATAATATTCATTGTGCAGTGTTATGTATACCTCGTATTCACTTCAAAAGAATGTAAGTGCGACACTTCCTTCCTAGGAAGTAGCGTTGGCAGATGTCTACGTATCGTAGCAATTGAGTTCTAATGCTTCTTAAAACGCGATATCGTATCTCATTTTTATGTTTCATGTTAAGATTTAATATTCATTGCGGAGTGTCAATTATACATCGTATTCACTACAAAAGAATGTAAATGCGACACTTCCGTGCCAGGAAATAGCGTTTGCAGATGTCTACGTATCGAAGTGTGACGTCAGGCGTGCCGCCTGCCACCCTCTCAACGCACCACAGCAACCACCCTCACGCGCCTGCACCACAGGCAACACCTAGGCGCAACTCGCCGTCTCACTCAGGCCAAGGGCTACGACCATCGACTCGCTCGCACTCGCAGAGGTGCTCGCCGTCTCTCTCACTCCAAGGGACCTACCCTCCGTCTCACTCGCACCCGCAGAGGTGTTCGCCACCTCTCTCGCTCCAAGGGCAACACACTCTGTCCCACTCGCACCGAGGACCATGTGCGCTGTCTCGCTCCCACTCAAGGAGTCAACCACCGTCTCACTCTTACCTGCAGGGAAAATCGCCCTCTCGCTCACTCCAGGGACGTACCAGGAGAATCAACCTCTACGAGATCCGACGACGGGAACCCTCACCGTACAAAGGACTCTACGATTTCACCATCCCTGATCTGCCATGCCCAAAATACTATTTCTAAGATTAATAATTAACATTATATATATACTCCTACATTCTAAGCTCTGTATTCCTAGCTCATAGAATTTACACGACACAGCTTTATAACGACACAAACAACACACATTTTACATTTAAGGCGTAATTTCTAATTTCATACTTGTACCTCTATATTCATAAGTTGCGCTAATTAAGTAAGCCGCGACGCGCGAAATCGCGACCGCCTCAGCGGCACGCGCCGCTAGCCCCACCACGCAACGCCGAGACCCCACTCCGGCGTCCATATACTCCCACCTATGTTCGCAAGCGACCGAAGCGCTCCGAGAGTCGAAGAGGTGGCAGGCGCATCTTGGGAGACACAGTCAATTACAGACAGTCAATTACAGACAGTCATGACGGACAGTCAGACACAGTCAGTCGGTACCGTCAGTACGGTACAGTTCTATCTCGCCTTCGGGCACTTCTAATTCCAAGTCTCTTCCAAGTCGCGCCTTAGGGCCGTCGCGCAGCCTCGATGAGGTTCCTAGTTCTAAAGTCTTTGTTCTAATTCCTAATTCATAGTTAACCTAGTCTTAATACTTAGAAATAATTGTTCTTGTACTCTTTGATTTAGAATATACTTTATTATTTTTCTACCACATCAAGTTCTAGTTCATTCCAACTCCATTTCTAAATTCAATTTTATTTTAATACAAATTCTTCCAAGTTCGTAACAACTTGAGTGTTTACAAACGAACTCTTCGCGCCGCGAGGAAGAATTTAATCCATTATCTCGTGCGGAATACGTTGGTAAAACGCTAGAATTCTTCGTTCATCGACGGACGGCGACATTCACCGCAGCTTCCACCGTCACAACGCCGATTCCAGCCAGCCGTACGCCGACTCCTCCCCCGAGAACGACCTTCGACGATCGCCACATCTGAAAGCAGAAGAGAGAAATCAGCGAAAGGTAAATAAAATCCTTCCTTACACGCGTTCGCGATTGTTTAAGGTGCCCGCGTCTTGCCAGAATCGACGGACCCGGTCATACGCGCTTTATACCGGACCGAATTCGCGACTAAAAGGCTTGTGTCATTCAGCCTCCTGGGATACGAATAATTTGTTCGCCAGGACGTGACAGAAGCAATAGAGTTCTAATGCCTCTTAAATAGAGTTATCGCATCTCTTTTCTATGTTTTATGATAAGATATAATATTCATTACCAAGTGTCTTGTATACCTCGCACACTCCTCAAATGAATGTAAATGCGACTCTTCCTTGCTAGGAAATAGCGTTTGCAGATGTCTACGTATCGTAGCATCAGAGATCTAACGCTTCTCAAAACGCGATATCGCATCTCATTTCTATTCTCATGCTAAGATATAATAATAATTGCGAAGTGTCATGTATACCTCGCATGCGCTTCAAGTGAATGTAAATGCGACACTTCCTTGGTAGGAAATAGCGTTTGCAGATGTCCACGTATCGAAGCAATAGTGTTCTAATGCTGCTTAAATCGCGATATCGAATCTCATTTCTATCTATCCTGATAAGATATAATATTCATTGTGGAGTGTTATGTCTACATCGTACTCGCTTCAAAAGAATGCAAATGCGACACTTCCTTCCTAGGAAATAGCGTTGGCAGATGTCTACGTACCCAAGCAATTAAGTTCTAATGCTTCTTAAAACGCGATATCGTATCTCATTTTTATGTTTCATGATAAGATATAATATTCATTGCGAAGTGTCATGTATACCTTGCATACACTTCAAATGAATGTAAATGCGACACTTCCTATCTTCGAAATAGCGTTTGCAGATGTCTACGTATCAAAGCTATAAATTTCAAATCTTTCTTAAATCGCGATATCGCATCTCATTTTTATGATTCGTGATAAGATATAATATTCATTGCGAAGTGTCATGTACACCTCGTATTCAATTCAAAAGAAAGTAAATGCGACTATTGCTTGCTAGGAAATAGCGTTTGCAGATGTCTCCGCATCGAGGCCATAGAGCTCTAATGCTTCTTACAACGGGATATCGCATCTCTCTTCTATGTTTCATGATAAGATATAATATTTATTGCGAAGTGTCATGTATACCTCGTATTCTCTTCAAAAGGATGTAAATGCGAATCTTCCTTGCTAGGAAAAAGCGTTTGCAGATGTCTACATATCTGAGCAATAGAGTTCTAATGCTTCTTACAACGCGATATCGCATTTCTCTTCTATGTTTCATGATAAGATATAGTATTCATTGCGAAGTGTCATGTATACCTCGTATTCACTTCATAAGAATGTAAATGCGACACTTCCATGCAAGGAAATAGCGTTTGCAGATATCTCCGCATCGAGGCAATAGGGTTCTAATGCTTCTTAAAACGCGATATCGCATATCCCTTCTAGGTTTCATGATAAGATATAATATTCATTGCGAAGTGCCATGTATACCTCGTATTCTCTCCAAACGAATGTAAATGCAACACTTCCTTGCTAGGTAATAGCTTATTCAGATGTCAACGTATCGTAGCAGTACGGTTCTAATGCTACTTAAATCGCGATATCGCATCTCATTTCTATGTTTCGTGATAAGATATAATATTCATTGCAAAGTGTCATGTATACATCGTATTCACTTCAAGAGATTGTAAATGCGACACTTCCATGCTAGGAAATAGCGTTTGCAGATGTCTCCGCACCGAGGCCATAGAGTTCTAATGCTTCTTACAACGCGATATCGCATCTCCCTTCTATCTTTCATGATAAGATATAATATTCATTGCGAAGTGTCATGTATACCTCGTATTCACTTCAAAAGAATGTAAATGCGACTATTCCTTGCTGGGAAATGGCGTTTGCAGATGCCTACGTATCATAGCAATAGATTTCTAATGCTTTTTAGATCGCGATATCGCATCTCATTTCTATGTTTCGTGGTAAGACATAACATTCATTGCAAAGAGTCATGTGTACCTCGTATTCACTTCAAAAGAATGTAAGTGCGACACATCCATGCTAGGAAATGGCGTTTGCAGATGCCTACGTATCATAGCAATAGAGTTCTAATGCTTTTTAGATCGCGATATCGCATCTCATTTCTATGTTTCGTGATAAGATATAACATTCATTGCAAAGTGTCATGTATACCTCGTGTTCACTTCAGAAGAATGTAAATGCGACTATTTCTAGCTAGGAAATAGCGTATTCAGATGTCCACGTATCGTAGCAGTAGAGTTCTAATGCTACTTAAATCGCGATATCGCATCTCATTTCTATGTCTCGTGATAAGATGTAATATTCATTGCAAAGTGTCATGTATACCTCGTATTCACTTCAAAAGAATGTAAATGCGACACTTCCATGCTAGGAAATAGCGTTTGCAGATGCCTCCGCACCGAGGCCATAGAGTTCTAATGCCTCTTACAACGCGATATCGCATCTCTCTTCTATGTCTCATGATAAGATATAGTATTCATTGCGAAGTGTCATGTATACTTCGTATTCACTTCAAAAGAAAAAAAGTGCGACTATTGCTTGCTAGGAATTAGCGTTTGCAGATGTCTATGTAACGTAGCAATAGAGTTCGAAAGCTACTTAAATCGCGATATCGCATCCCATTTATATGTTTCATGATAAGATATAATATTCTTTGCGAAGTGTCATGTATACCTCGTATTCATTTCAAAGGAATGTAAATGCGAATCTTCCTTGCTAGGAAATAGCGTTTGCAGATGTCTCCGCATCGAGGCCATAGTGTTCTAATGCTTCTTAAAACGCGATATCGCATCTCTCTTCCATGTTTCATGATAAGATATAATATTTTCTGCGAAGTGTCATGTATACCTCGTGTTCACTTCAGAAGAATGTAAATGCGACTTTTCCTTGCTAGGAAAGGGCGTTTGCAGATGCCTACGTATCGTAGCAATAGAGTTCTAATGCTTTTTAGATCGCGATAGAGCAACTCATTTCTATGTTTCGTGATAAGATATAATGTTCTTTGCGAAGTGTCATGTATACCTCGTATTCACTTCAAAAGAATGTAAATGCGAATCTTCCTTGCTAGGAAATAGCGTTTGCAGATGTCTACGTATCGTAGCAATAGAGTTCTAATGCTACATAAATCGCGATATCGCATATCATTTATATGTTTCGTGATAAGGTATAATATTCACTGCGAAGTGTCATGTATACCTCGTATTCACTTCAGAAGAATGTATGTGCGACATTTCCATGCTAGGAGATAGCGTTTGCAGATGTCTTTGCATCGAGACCATATATTTGTAATGCTTCCTAAAACGCGATATCGCATCTCTCTTCTATGTTTCATGATAAGATATAATATTCATTGGGAAGTGACATGTATACCTCGTCTTCTCTCCAAACGAATGTAAAAGCGACACTTCCTTGCTAGGAAATAGCGTATTCAGATGTCTACGTATCGTAGCAAAGGGGTTCTAATGCTACTTAAATCGCGATATCGCATCTCATTTCTATGTTTCGTGATAAGATATAATATTCATTGCGAAGTGTCATGTATACCTCGTATTCACTTCAAAAGGATGTAAATGCGACACCTCCACGCTAGGAAATAGCGTTTCCAGATGTCTCCGCATCGAGGCCATAGAGTTCTAATGCTTCTTACAACGCGATATCGCATCTCTCTTCTTTGTTTCATGATAAGATATAGTATTCATTGCGACGTGTCATGTATACCTCGTATTCACTTCATAAGAATGTAAATGCGACGCTTCCATGCAAAGAAATAGCGTTTGCAGATATCTCCGCATCGAGGCAATAGGGTTCTAATGCTTCTTAAAACGCGATATCGCTTATCCCTTCTAGGTTTCATGATAAGATATAATATTCAATGCGAAGTGTCATGTATACCTCGTATTCTTTCCAAACGAATGTAAATGCAACACCACCTTGCTAGGTCATAGTTTATTCAGATGTCTATATATCGTAGCAATAGAGTTCTAATGCTACATAAATCGCGATATCGCATCTCATTTCTATGTTTCGTGATAAGATATAATATTCATTGCGAAGTCTCATGTATACCTCGTATTCTTTCCAAACGAATGTAAGTGCAACACTTCCTTGCTAGGGAGTAGCTTATTCAGATGTCTATGTATCGTAGCAATAGAGTTCTAATGCTACTTAAATCGCAATATCGCATCTCATTTCTATGTTTCGTGATAAGATATAATATTCATTGCGAAGTGTCATGTACACCTCGTATTCAATTCAAAAGAAAGTAAATGCGACTATTGCTTGCTAGGAAATGGAGTTTGCAAATGTCTATGTATCGTAGCAATAGAGTTCTAATGCTACTTAAATCGCGATATCGCATTTCATTTCTATGTTTCGTGATAAGATATAATATTCATTGCGAAGTGTCATGTACACCTCGCATTCAATTCAAAAGAAAGTAAATGCGACTATTGCTTGCTAGGAAATATCGTTTGCAGATATCTCCGCATCGAGGCCATAGATTTCTAATGCTTCTTACAATGGGATATCGCATCTCTCTTCCATGTTTCATGATAAGATATAATATTTATTGCGAAGTGTCATGTATACCTCGTATTAACTTCAGAAGAATGTAAATGCGACTATCCCTTGTTAGGAAATGGCGTTTGCAGATATCTGCGCATCGAGGCAATAGGGTTCTAATGCTTCTTAAAACGCGATATCGCATATCCCTTCTAGGTTTCATGCTAAGATATAATATTCATTGCGAAGTGTCATGTATACCTCGTATTCTCCCCAAACGAATGTAAATGCAACACTTCCTTGCTAGGTAATAGCTTATTCAGATGTCTACGTAACGTAGCAAAAGGGTTCTAATGCTACTTAAATCGCGATATCGCATCTCATTTTTATGATTCGTGATAAGATATAATATTCATTGCGAAGTGTCATGTACACCTCGTATTCAATTCAAAGGAAAGTAAATGCGACTATTGCTTGCTAGGAAATAGCGTTTGCAGATGTCTCCGCATCCAGGCCATAGAGTTCTAATGCTTCCATCTCTCTTCTATGTTTCGTGATAAGATATAATATTCATTGCAAAGTGTCATGTATACCTCGTATTCACTTCAAAAGAATGTAAATGCGACACTTCCATGCAAGGAAATAGCGTTTGCAGATATCTCCGCATCGAGGCGATAGGGTTCTAATGCTTCTTAAAACGCGATATCGCATATCCCTTCTAGGTTTCATGATAAGATATAATATTCATTGCGAAGTGTCATGTATACCTCGTATTCACTTCAAAAGAATGTAAATGCGACTATTCCTTGCTAGGAAATGGCGTTTGCAGATGCCTACGTATCGTAGCAATAGAGTTTTAATGCTTCTTAGATCGCGATATCGCATCCCATTTATACGTTTCATGATAAGATATAATATTTATTGCGAAGTGTCATGCATACCTCGTATTCTCTCCAAACGAATGTAAATGCAACACTTCTTTGCTAGGTAATAGCTTATTCAGAAGTCTACGTAACGTAGCCAAAGGGTTCTAATGCTACTTAAATCGCGATATCGCATCTCATTTTTATGATTCGTGATAAGATACAATATTCATTGCGAAGTGTCATGTACACCTCGTATTCAATTCAAAAGAAAGTAAATGCGACTATTGCTTGCTGGGAAATAGCGTCTGCAGATGTCTCCGCATCGAGGCCATAGAGTTCTAATGCTTCTTACAACGCGATATCGCATCTCTCTTCTATGTTTCATGATAAGATATAGTATTCATTGCGAAGTGTCATGTATACCTCGTATTCACTTCATAAGAATGTAAATGCGACACCTCCATGCAAGACAAATAGCGTTTGCAGATATCTCCGCGTCGAGGCAATAGTATTCTAATGCTTCTTAAAACGCGATATCGCATATCCCTTCTTGGTTACATGATAAGATATAATATTCATTGCGAAGTGTCATGTATATCTCGTACTCACTACAAAAGAAAGTAAATGCGACTATTGCTTGCTAGGAAATAGCGTTTGCAGATGTCTATGTATCGTAGCAATGGAGTTCTAAAGCTACTTAAATCGCGATATCGCATCTCATTTATATGTTTCGTGATATGATATAATATTCATTGCGAAGTGTCATGTACACCTCGTCTTCACTACAAAAGAATGTAAATGTGTCACTTCCATGCTAGGAAATAGCGTTTGCATATGTCTCCGCATCGAGGCCATAGAGTTCTAATGCTTCTTGCAACGGGATATCGCATCTCTCTTCTATGTTTCATGATAAGATATAATGTTCATTGCGAAGTGTCATGTATATCTCGTATTCACTTCAAAAGAATGTAAATGCGTCACTTCCATGCTAGGAAATAGCATCTACAGATGTCTACGCGTCGAGGCAATAGTGTTCTAATGCTTATTAAAACGCGATATCGCATCTCTCTTCTATGCTTCGTGATAAGATATAATATTCATTGCGAAGTGTCACGTATACCTCGTATTCACTTCAAAAGAATGTAAATGCGACTATTGCTTGCTAGGAAATAGCGTTTGCAGATGTCTACGTAGCGTAGCAATAGAGTTGTAATGCTACTCAAATCGCGATATCGCATCACATCTATATGCTTCATGATAAGATACAATATTCATTGCGAAATGTCATGTATACCTCGTATTCACTCCAAACGACTGTAAATGCGACACTTCCTTGCTAGGAAATAGAGTATTCAGATGTCTACGTATCGTAGCAATAGAGATCTAATGCTACTTAAATCGCGATATCGCATATCATTTATATGTTTCGTGATAAGATATAATATTCACTGCGAAGTGTCATGTATACCTCGTATTCACTTCAGAAGAATGTATGTGCGACATTTCCATGCTAGGAGGTAGCGTTTGCAGATGTCTCCGCATCGAGACCATATATTTGTAATGCTTCCTAAAACGCGTTGTCGCATCTCTCTTCTATGTTCCATGATAAGATATAATATTCATTGGGAAGTGTCATGTATACCTCGTCTTCTCTCCAAACGAATGTAAATGCAACACTTCCTTGCTAGGTAATAGCTTATTCAGATGTCTACGTATCGTAGCAATAGAGGTCTAATGCTACTTAAATCGCGATATCGCTTCTCATTTCTATGTTTCGTGGTAAGATATAATATTCATTGCGAAGTGTCATGTGTACCTCGTATTCACTTCATAAAAATGTAAATGCGACACCTCCATGCAAGGAAATAGCGTTTGCAGATATCTCCGCGTCGAGGCAATAGTGTTCTAATGCTTCTTAAAACGCGATATCGCATATCCCTTCTAGGTTACATGATAAGATATAATATTCATTGCGAAGTGTCATGTATATCTCGTATTCACTACAAAAGGAAGTAAATGCGACTATTGCTTGCTAGGAAATAGCGTTTTCAGATGTCTATGTATCGTAGCAATAGAGTTCTAAAGCTACTTAAATCGCGATATCGCATCTCATTTATATGTTTCGTGATAAGATATAATATTCATTGCGAAGTGTCATGTATACCTCGTATTCACTTCAGAAGAATGTAAGTACGACATTTCCATGCTAGGAGATAGCGTTTCCAGATGTCTCCGCATCGAGAACATAGATTTGTAATGCTTCTTAAAACGCGATATCGCATCTCATTTCTATGCTTCATGATAAGATACAATATTCATTGCGAAGTGTCATGTATACCTCGTATTCACTCCAAACGAATGTAAATGCGACACATCCTTGCTAGGAAATAGCGTATTCAGATGTCTACGTATCGTAGCAGTAGAGTTCTAATGCTACTTAAATCGCGATATCGCATCTCATTTCCATGTTTCGTGATAAGATATAATATTCACTGCAAAGTGTCATGTATACCTCGTATTCACTTCAAAAGAATGTAAATGCGACACTTCCATGCAAGGAAATAGCGTTAGCAGATGTCTCCGCACCGAGGCCATAGAGTTCCAATGCTTCTTACAACGCGATATCGCATCTCTCTCCTATGTTTCATGATAAGATATAATATTTATTGCGAAGTGTCATGTATACCTCGTATTCACTTCAAAAGAATGTACATGCGACTATTCCTTGCTAGGAAATGGCGGTTGTAGATGCCTACGTATCGTAGCAATAGAGTTTTAATGCTTCTTAGATCGCGATATCGCATCACATTTATATGTTTCATGATAAGATATAATATTTATTGCGAAGTGTCATGTATACCTCGTATTCACTTCAGAAGAATGTAAATGCGACTATCCCTTGTTAGGAAATGGCGTTTGCAGATGCCTACGTATCGTAGCTATAGAGTTCTAATGCTTCTTATATCGCGATATTGCATCTCATTTCTATGTTACATGATAAGATACAATGTTCATTGCGCAGTGTCATGTATACCTCGTATTCACTTCAAAAGAATGTAAATGCGAATCTTCCTTGCTAGGCAATAGCTTATTCAGATGTCTACGTATCGTAGCAATAGAGTTCTAATGCTACTTAAATCGCGATATCGCTTCTCATTTCTATGTTTCGTGATAATATATAATATTCATTGCGAAGTGTCATGTACACCTCGTATTCACTACAAAAGAATGTAAATGCGTCACTTCCATGCTAGGAAATAGCATCTGCAGATGTCTACGCGTCGAGGCCATAGAGTTCTAATGCTTCTTAAAACGCGATATCGCATCTCATTAGTATGTTTCGTGATAAGATATAATATTCATTGCGAAGTGTCATGTATACCTCGTATTCAATTCAAAAGAATGTAAATGCGACTATTGCTTGCTAGGAAATAGCGTTTGCAGATGTCTACGTAGCGTAGCAATAGATTTGTAATGCTACTCAAATAGCGATATCGCATCACATCTATATGTTTCGTGATGAGATATAATAAACATTGCGAAGTGTCATGTATACCTCGTATTCACTTCAAAAGAATGTAAATGCGACTATTGCTTGCTAGGAAATAGCGTTTGCAGAGTTCTACGTATCGTAGCAATGGATTTCTACTGCTTCTTAGAAAGGGATATCGCATCTCATTTCTATGCTTTATGATAAGATCTATTATTCATTGCGAAGTGTCACTGATACATCGTCTTCTCACCAAACGAATGTAAATGCGACACTTCCTTGCTAGGAAATAGCGTATTCAGATGTCTATGCATCGTAGCAATAGAGTTCTAATGCTACTTAAATCTCGATATCGCATCTCATTTATATGTTTCATTATAAGATATAATATTCATTGCGAAGTGTCAGGTATACCTCGTATTCACATCAAACGAATGTAAATGCGACTATTCCTTGCTAGGGCATAGCGTTTGCAGATGCCTACGTATCGTAGCAATAGAGTTCTAATGCTACTTAAATCGCGATATCGCATCTCATTTCTATGTTTCGTGATAAGATATAATATTCATTGCGAAGTGTCATGTACACCTCGTATTCAATTCAAAGGAAAGTAAATGCGACTATTGCTTGCTAGGAAATAGCGTTTGCAGATGTCTCCGCATCGAGGCCATAGAGTTCTAATGCATCCATCTCTCTTCTATGTTTCGTGATAAGATATAATATTCATTGCAAAGTGTCATGTATACCTCGTATTCACTTCAAAAGAATGTAAATGCGACACTTCCATGCAAGGAAATAGCGTTTGCAGATATCTCCGCATCGAGGCAATAGGGTTCTAATGCTTCTTAAAACGCGATATCGCATATCCCTTCTAGGTTTCATGATAAGATATAATATTCAATGCGAAGTGTCATGTATACCTCGTATTCTTTCCAAACGAATGTAAATGCAACACCACCTTGCTAGGTAATAGTTTATTCAAATGTCTATATATCGTAGCAATAGAGTTCTAATGCTACATAAATCGCGATATCGCATCTCATTTCTATGTTTCGTGATAAGATATAATATTCATTGCGAAGTCTCATGTATACCTCGTATTCTTTCCAAACGAATGTAAATGCAACACTTCCTTGCTAGGGAGTAGCTTATTCAGATGTCTATGTATCGTAGCAATAGAGTTCTAATGCTACTTAAATCGCAATATCGCATATCATTTCTATGTTTCGTGATAAGATATAATATTTATTGCGAAGTGTCATGTACACCTCGTATTCAATTCAAAAGAAAGTAAATGCGACTATTGCTTGCTAGGAAATGGAGTTTGCAGATGCCTACGTATCGTAGCAATAGAGTTTTAATGCTTCTTAGATCGCGATATCGCATCCCATTTATATGTTTCATGATAAGATATAATATTTATTGCGAAGTGTCATGTATACCTCGTATTAACTTCAGAAGAATGTAAATGCGACTATCCCTTGTTAGGAAATGGCGTTTGCAGATATCTGCGCATTTAGGCAATAGGGTTCTAATGCTTCTTAAAACGCGATATCGCATATCCCTTCTAGGTTTCATGCTAAGATATAATATTCATTGCGAAGTGTCATGTATACCTCGTATTCTCCCCAAACGAATGTAAATGCAACACTTCCTTGCTAGGTAATAGCTTATTCAGATGTCTACGTATCGTAGCAAAAGGGTTCTAATGCTACTTAAATCGCGATATCGCATCTCATTTTTATGATTCCTGATAAGATATAATATTCATTGCAAAGTGTCATGTACACCTCGTATTCAATTCAAAGGAAAGTAAATGCGACTATTGCTTGCTAGGAAATAGCGTTTGCAGATGTCTCCGCATCGAGGCCATAGAGTTCTAATGCTTCTATCTCTCTTCTATGTTTCGTGATAAGATATAATATTCATTGCAAAGTGTCATGTATACCTCGTATTCACTTCAAAAGAATGTAAATGCGACACTTCCATGCAAGGAAATAGCGTTTGCAGATATCTCCGCATCGAGGCGATGGGGTTCTAATGCTTCTTAAAACGCGATATCGCATATCCCTTCTAGGTTTCATGATAAGATATAATATTCATTGCGAAGTGTCATGTATACCTCGTATTCACTTCAAAAGAATGTAAATGCGACTATTCCTTGCTAGGAAATGGCGTTTGCAGATGCCTACGTATCGTAGCAATAGAGTTTTAATGCTTCTTAGATCGCGATATCGCATCCCATTTATATGTTTCATGATAAGATATAATATTTATTGCGAAGTGTCATGCATACCTCGTATTCTCTCCAAACGAATGTAAATGCAACACTTCTTTGCTAGGTAATAGCTTATTCAGATGTCTACGTAACGTAGCAAGAGGGTTCTAATGCTACTTAAATCGCGATATCGCATCTCATTTTTATGATTCGTGATAAGATACAATATTCATTGCGAAGTGTCATGTACACCTCGTATTCAATTCAAAAGAAAGTAAATGCGACTATTGCTTGCTGGGAAATAGCGTCTGCAGATGTCTCCGCATCGAGGCCATAGAGTTCTAATGCTTCTTGCAACGCGATATCGCATCTCTCTTCTATGTTTCATGATAAGATATAGTATTCATTGCGAAGTGTCATGTATACCTCGTATTCACTTCATAAGAATGTAAATGCGACACTTCCATGCTAGGAAATGGCGTTTGCAGTTGTCTCCGCATCGAGGCCATATATTTCTAATGCTTCTTATATCGCGATATCGCATCTCATTTCTATGATTCGTGATAAGTTATAATATTCATTGCGAAGTGTCATGTACACCTCGTATTCACTACAAAAGAATGTAAATGCGACACTTCCTTGCTAGGAAATACCGTTTGCAGATGTCTACGTATCGTAGCAATAGAATCCTAATGCTTCTTAAAACGAGATGTCGCATTTCATTTCTATGTTTCGTGATAAGATATAATATTCATTGCGAAGTGTCATGTATACCTCCTATTCACTCCAAACGAATGTAAATGCGAATCTTCCTTGCTAGGGAATAGCGTTTGCAGATGTCTACGTATCGTAGGAATAGAGTTCTAATGCTACTTAAATCGCGATATCGCATCTCACTCCTAAGTTTCATGATAAGGAATAATATTCATTGCGAAGTGTCATGTGTACCTCGTATGTACTTCAAAAGAATGTAAATGTGACACTTCCCTGCTAGGAATTAGCGTTTCCAGATGTCTACGTATCGAAACAATAGAGTTGCAGTGCTTCTTAAAACGAGATGTCGCATCTCATTTCTCTGTTTCATGATAAGATACAATATCCATGGCGAAGTGTCATGTATACCTCGTATTCACTCCAATCGAATGTAAATGCGACACTTCCTAGCTAGGAAATAGCTTATTCAGATGTCCACGTATCGTAGCAGTAGAGTTCTAATGCTACTTAAATCGCGATATCGCATCTCATTTCTATGTCTCGTGATAAGATGTAATATTCATTGCAAAGTGTCATGTATACCTCGTATTCACTTCAAAAGAATGTAAATGCGACACTTCCATGCTAGGAAATAGCGTTTGCAGATGCCTCCGCACCGAGGCCATAGAGTTCTAATGCCTCTTACAACGCGATATCGCATCTCTCTTCTATGTCTCATGATAAGATATAGTATTCATTGCGAAGTGTCATGTATACTTCGTATTCACTTCAAAAGAAAAAAAGTGCGACTATTGCTTGCTAGCAATTAGCGTTTGCAGATGTCTATGTATCGTAGCAATAGAGTTCTAAAGCTACTTAAATCGCGATATCGCATCCCATTTATATGTTTCATGATAAGATATAATATTCTTTGCGAAGTGTCATGTATACCTCGTATTCACTTCAAAAGAATGTAAGTGCGACACTTCCATGCTAGGAAATAGCGTTTGCAGATGTCTCCGCGTCGAGGCTATAGAGTTCTAATGCTTCTTACAATGCGATATCGCATCTCTCTTCTATGTCTCATGATAAGATATAGTATTCATTGCGAAGTGTCATGTATACTTCGTATTCACTTCATAAGAATGTAAATGCGACACTTCCATGCAAGGAAATAGCGTTTGCAGATATCTCCGCATCGAGGCGATAGTGTTCTAATGCTTCTTAAAACGCGATATCGCATATCCCTTCTAGGTTTCATGATAAGATATAATATTCATTGCGAAGTGTCATGTATACCTCGTATTCTCTCCAAACGAATGTAAATGAAACACTTCCTTGCTAGGTAATAGCTTATTCAGATGTCTACGTATCGTAGCAAAAGGATTCTAATGCTACTTAAATCGCGATATCGCATCTCATTTTTATGATTCGTGATAAGATATAATATTCATTGCGAAGTGTCATGTACACCTCGTATTCAATTCAAAAGAAAGTAAATGCGACTATTGCTTGCTGGGAAATAGCGTCTGCAGATGTCTCCGCATCGAGGCCATAGAGTTCTAATGCTTCTTGCAACGCGATATCGCATCTCTCTTCTATGTTTCATGATAAGATATAGTATTCATTGCGAAGTGTCATGTATACCTCGTATTCACTTCATAAGAATGTAAATGCGACACTTCCATGCTAGGAAATGGCGTTTGCAGTTGTCTCCGCATCGAGGCCATATATTTCTAATGCTTCTTATATCGCGATATCGCATCTCATTTCTATGATTCGTGATAAGTTATAATATTCATTGCGAAGTGTCATGTACACCTCGTATTCACTACAAAAGAATGTAAATGCCACACTTCCTTGCTAGGAAATACCGTTTGCAGATGTCTACGTATCGTAGCAAAAGAGTTCTAATGCTTCTCAAAACGCGATATCGCATCTCAGTTCTATGTTTCGTGATAAGATATAATATTCATTGCGAAGTGTCATGTATACCTCGTATTCACATCAAAAGAATGTAAGTGCGACACTTCCATGCTAGGAAATGGCGTATGCAGTTGTCTCCGCATCGAGGCCATAGTGTTCTAATGCTTCTTAAAACGCGATATCGCATCTCTTTTCTATGATTCGTGATAAGTTATAATATTCATTCCGAAGTGTCATGTATACCACGAATTCGCTTCAAAGTAATGTAAATGTGACACTTCCATGCTAGGAAATAGCGTTTGCAGATGTCTACGTATCGTAGCAATAGAATCCTAATGCTTCTTAAAACGAGATGTCGCATTTCATTTCTATGTTTCGTGATAAGATATAATATTCATTGCGAAGTGTCATGTATACCTCCTATTCACTCCAAACGAATGTAAATGCGAATCTTGCTTGCTAGGGAATAGCGTTTGCAGATGTCTACGTATCGTAGGAATAGAGTTCTAATGCTACTTAAATCGCGATATCGCATCTCACTCCTAAGTTTCATGATAAGGAATAATATTCATTGCGAAGTGTCATGTATACCTCGTATGTACTTCAAAAGAATGTAAATGTGACACTTCCTTGCTAGGAATTAGCGTTTCCAGATGTCTACGTATCGAAACAATAGAGTTGCAGTGCTTCTTAAAACGAGATGTCGCATCTCATTTCTCTGTTTCATGATAAGATACAATATCCATGGCGAAGTGTCATGTATACCTCGTATTCACTCCAATCGAATGTAAATGCGACACTTCCTAGCTAGGAAATAGCTTATTCAGATGTCCACGTATCGTAGCAGTAGAGTTCTAATGCTACTTAAATCGCGATATCGCATCTCATTTCTATGTCTCGTGATAAGATGTAATATTCATTGCAAAGTGTCATGTATACCTCGTATTCACTTCAAAAGAATGTAAATGCGACACTTCCATGCTAGGAAATAGCGTTTGCAGATGCCTCCGCACCGAGGCCATAGAGTTCTAATGCCTCTTACAACGCGATATCGCATCTCTCTTCTATGTCTCATGATAAGATATAGTATTCATTGCGAAGTGTCATGTATACTTCGTATTCACTTCAAAAGAAAAAAAGTGCGACTATTGCTTGCTAGCAATTAGCGTTTGCAGATGTCTATGTATCGTAGCAATAGAGTTCTAAAGCTACTTAAATCGCGATATCGCATCCCATTTATATGTTTCATGATAAGATATAATATTCTTTGCGAAGTGTCATGTGTACCTCGTATTCACTTCAAAAGAATGTAAGTGCGACACTTCCATGCTAGGAAATAGCGTTTGCAGATGTCTCCGCGTCGAGGCTATAGAGTTCTAATGCTTCTTACAATGCGATATCGCATCTCTCTTCTATGTCTCATGATAAGATATAGTATTCATTGCGAAGTGTCATGTATACTTCGTATTCACTTCATAAGAATGTAAATGCGACACTTCCATGCAAGGAAATAGCGTTTGCAGATATCTCCGCATCGAGGCGATAGTGTTCTAATGCTTCTTAAAACGCGATATCGCATATCCCTTCTAGGTTTCATGATAAGATATAATATTCATTGCGAAGTGTCATGTATACCTCGTATTCTCTCCAAACGAATGTAAATGAAACACTTCCTTGCTAGGTAATAGCTTATTCAGATGTCTACGTATCGTAGCAAAAGGATTCTAATGCTACTTAAATCGCGATATCGCATCTGATTTTTATGATTCGTGATAAGATATAATATTCATTGCGAAGTGTCATGTACACCTCGTATTCAATTCAAAAGAAAGTAAATGCGACTATTGCTTGCTAGGAAATAGCGTTTGCAGATGTCTCCGCATCGAGGCCATAGAGCTCTAATGCTTCTTACAACGGGATATCGCATCCCTCTTCTATGTTTCATGATAAGATATAATATTTATTGCGAAGTGTCATGTATACCTCGTATTCTCTTCAAAAGGATGTAAATGCGAATCTTCCTTGCTAGGAAAAAGCGTTTGCAGATGTCTACGTATCTGAGCAATAGAGTTCTAATGCTTCTTACAACGTGATATCGCATTTCTCTTCTATGTTTCATGATAAGATATAGTATTCATTGCGAAGTGTCATGTATACCTCGTATTCGCTTCATAAGAATGTAGATGCGACACTTCCATGCAAGGAAATAGCGTTTGCAGATATCTCCGCATCGAGGCAATAGGGTTCTAATGCTTCTTAAAACGCGATATCGCATATCCCTTCTAGGTTTCATGATAAGATATAATATTCAATGCGAAGTGTCATGTATACCTCGTATTCTTTCCAAACGAATGTAAATGCAACACCACCTTGCTAGGTAATAGTTTATTCAAATGTCTATATATCGTAGCAATAGAGTTCTAATGCTACATAAATCGCGATATCGCATCTCATTTCTATGTTTCGTGATAAGATATAATATTCATTGCGAAGTCTCATGTATACCTCGTATTCTTTCCAAACGAATGTAAATGCAACACTTCCTTGCTAGGGAGTAGCTTATTCAGATGTCTATGTATCGTAGCAATAGAGTTCTAATGCTACTTAAATCGCAATATCGCATCTCATTTCTATGTTTCGTGATAAGATATAATATTTATTGCGAAGTGTCATGTACACCTCGTATCCAATTCAAAAGAAAGTAAATGCGACTATTGCTTGCTAGGAAATGGAGTTTGCAGATGCCTACGTATCGTAGCAATAGGGTTTTAATGCTTCTTAGATCGCGATATCGCATCCCATTTATATGTTTCATGATAAGATATAATATTTATTGCGAAGTGTCATGTATACCTCGTATTAACTTCAGAAGAATGTAAATGCGACTATCCCTTGTTAGGAAATGGCGTTTGCAGATATCTGCGCATCGAGGCAATAGGGTTCTAATGCTTCTTAAAACGCGATATCGCATATCCCTTCTAGGTTTCATGCTAAGATATAATATTCATTGCGAAGTGTCATGTATACCTCGTATTCTCCCCAAACGAATGTAAATGCAACACTTCCTTGCTAGGTAATAGCTTATTCAGATGTCTACGTATCGTAGCAAAAGGGTTCTAATGCTACTTAAATCGCGATATCGCATCTCATTTTTATGATTCCTGATAAGATATAATATTCATTGCAAAGTGTCATGTACACCTCGTATTCAATTCAAAGGAAAGTAAATGCGACTATTGCTTGCTAGGAAATAGCGTTTGCAGATGTCTCCGCATCGAGGCCATAGAGTTCTAATGCTTCTATCTCTCTTCTATGTTTCGTGATAAGATATAATATTCATTGCAAAGTGTCATGTATACCTCGTATTCACTTCAAAAGAATGTAAATGCGACACTTCCATGCAAGGAAATAGCGTTTGCAGATATCTCCGCATCGAGGCGATGGGGTTCTAATGCTTCTTAAAACGCTATACCGCATCTCCCTTCTATGTTTCATGATTAGATATAATATTCATTGCGAAGTGTCATGTACACCTCGTATTCACTACAAAAGAATGTAAATGCGACACTTCCTTGCTAGGAAATACCGTTTGCAGATGTCTACGTATCGTAGCAAAAGAGTTCTAATGCTTCTCAAAACGCGATATCGCATCTCAGTTCTATGTTTCGTGATAAGATATAATATTCATTGCGAAGTGTCATGTATACTTCGTCTTCTCTCCAAGCGAATGTAAATGCGACACTTCCTTGCTAGGAAATAGCGTATTCAGATGGCTACGTATCGTAGCAAAAGGGTTTTAATGCTACTTAAATCCCGATATCGCATCTCATTTCTATGTTTCGTGATAAGATATAATATTCATTGCGAAGTGTCATGTACACCTCGTATTCAATTCAAAAGAAAGTAAATGCGACTATTGCTTGCTGGGAAATAGCGTTTGCAGATGTCTACGTATCGTAGCAAAAGAGTTCTAATGCTTCTTAAAACGCGATATCGCTTCTCATTTCTATGTTTCGTGATAGGATATAATATTCATTGCGAAGTGTCATGCATACCATGAATTCGCTTCAAAATAATGTAAGTGCGACACTTCCATGCTAGGAAATAGCGTTTGCACATGTCTACGTATCGTAGCAATAGAGTCCTAATGCTTCTTAAAACGAGATGTCGCATTTCATTTCTATGTTTCGTGATAAGGTATAATATTCATTGCGAAGTGTCATGTATACCTCGTACTCACTTCAAAAGAATGTAAATGCGACTATTCCTTTCTAGGAAATAGCGTTTGCAGATGCCTACATATCGTAGCAATAGAGTTCTAATGCTTCTTAAAACGCGATATCGCATCTCACTTCTATGTTTCATGATAAGATATAATATTCATTGCGAAGTGTCACCTCGTATTCACTTCAAAAGAATGTAAGTGCGACACTTCCATGCTAGGAAATGGCGTTTGCAGTTGTCTCCGCATCGAGGCCATATATTTCTAATGCTTCTTATATCGCGATATCGCATCTCATTTCTATGATTCGTGATAAGTTATAATATTCATTCCGAAGTGTCATGTATACCACGAATTCGCTTCAAAATAATGTAAATGCGACACTTCCATGCTAGGAAATAGCGTTGGCAGATGTCTACGTATCGTAGCAATAGTGTCCTATTGCTTCTTAAAACGAGATGTCGCATTTCATTTCTATGTTTCGTGATAAGATATAATATTCATTGCGAAGTGTCATGTATACCTCGTATTCACATCAAAAGAATGTAAGTGCGACACTTCCATGCTAGGAAATGGCGTATGCAGTTGTCTCCGCATCGAGGCCATAGTGTTCTAATGCTTCTTAAAACGCGATATCGCATCTCTTTTCTATGATTCGTGATAAGTTCTATTATTCATTCGGAAGTGTCACGTATACCTCGTTTTCACTTCAAAAGAAAGTAAATGCGACACTTCCTTCCAAGGAAATATCGTTTGCAGATGTCTACGTACCGTAGCAAAAGATTTCTTATGCTTCTTAAAACGGGATATCGCATCTCATTTCCATGATTCATGACAAGATATAATATTCATTGCGAAGTGTCATGTTTTCCTCATATTCACTTCAAAAGAATGTAAGTGCGACACTTCCTTGCTAGGAATTAGCGTTTCCAGATGTCTACGTATCGAAACAATAGAGTTCTAATGGGGAGGGGTAGTGGTCCTTCTCACACCCGAGAACCATCCTGTTTGTCTCCATGGACTATGGCAGCGGTCTTACCGTTGCAGAGCTCTGGATCCTATCCTTCGGGCTTCAGGGTCTCTTCTTGCTCACTTCCCGACTCCTCCACCGTCGAGCCCGTCACGCTATCTCGGCACACAGCCCTTCCGCGAACCTGCGGTCTTATTCTCCCCCGAAGAGGCGTCTTATGGGTCGCTTCTTCCATCAGCTCGCCAGTCTAATCCGTAGAACGGCGAGAGAGAAACGAAAGGGGGGGGGGGAGGTTCTACCATCGTGTATTTCACGCACTTCGCAAATACAGCTATCGCGATGGTCCGTGTCGCGCTTGTCGCATGGGTGGTGATCTGCGAGCTAGACTAACCGAAGCAGGGGGGGGGGGGGGGGGGGTGAGCGAGCCTTGTGACTTCACCACGTCACAGTACATACAAATTTGCGATTAAGTAGCTATGATGGTATCGACACCGTGCCGGCACTATATTGCCACTTCCGAGGAGTGTCATCTGATTCGTAGTCGTCTGTGACCGGATTCGTCGACTAAAATGCCAGAACGTGTTACCAGCACGTTCTAGACAAGCGAATCGCGCAGCACCAGCACCATGGTGACACGCGTATCATCGCTCCGTTCATGAATCTCCTCAGCAATGACGCAGGATCACATTTGGCAATGGGGAACCTGTGCTTTCATACAAATTAGAACCGTTAGATGTCAGTAGATGTTCAGCATATGAGTATTGATAGACATTTTGATGGTCGTTTTCCTATATTTATAGTTATTGAGCGAGTCGTATATATTTCTTTCAATCCATCATAGACTAAAAATATTATTTATAAAAAAAATATTACTTATAAAATAAAAATTCATGCTGTTGCGTCCCTAACTTCGCCTTGTGTAATTTTTGAAATAACATGCTGTCATCGTATTTAATGTAACCCTTAATTGCATGAATTTGTAACAATAAATTGAAGAAAATATATATAAAATAAGTGTATATATTTTTATGACAAAGTAATTATCGACTTTATGGGAAAAATCGCCCTATCGAGCTAGTTTATAGAAAATAATAAAATCGAGTTCTTATATCTTTGTTTCGTGCCGGTGTATCTATATTGGAATCAAAATAAATAAATTGCACAGTTTAGTCACTTTTCATATTTGCTTATAATTTTTATGGAAACAGCTTCCCCATTAGTAAATGTCAGCCTACGCCACAACCACGCGTGTAGCTATGGTGAGCTGATAGTGTCATTGTCACGGCCGTGTAGCCCGTGTGCTATATCTCGGTGCTTTAATAGTGCCGTGATACGAATGCCGCACCAGTACTAACAGTATGCCATTTCGAAAGCTGAGTAGGAGCACTTTGTTAGCACAGTTCTGTCACGGAATTCGTTCCATCCGTTGTCATTGGCGTGCCAATCGCTGGCTGTTTGGGATATTGTAGTGCACGAGGCAGACTTGTTCCTTATCATCGTCAAGGAGATGGATTTTCACTCTCCCCTTTTTGAATTTTTTAAATTATTGTTTGGAATTTTTGCCGTTTCTGTATCTCTATGACCGCATTGTGGATTCAACTTATGTACGATCTTTTTGGTCTTCATCTTTTGTTACATGTAATATTATATATGTGATGCACGTTTGTTATGTAATGCTCCGATTTGTAAGCCTCAGATACTTTTATTCTTAGGTAAAGCAACTTATTCGATTAATATATATTTATTAGACATAGATATAAACAATTAGAAAAATGTTATTAAAACGCTATTAAATATGTTGTTGCAATTATATATTTAAGGTCTGAAGATGTAGATGCAACTAATGTCCGATATTTTACGTGATCCAATCGACGTGAGGCTATGAAATATAAAAATCTTTTACTATACTTCGACCCCTTTACATGTTACATGAATGATAAGTTCTGCAAGACAAGAAGCCTAAATTAGTGAGAAATCTAGGAACATAAGTAATTTGTAAGTAACACATCTTTTCTCTTTGAAATATTTGCCTTTGCATAGAATAGAACGTATAGATATAATTGCCTGTTTTGTACCCATTTCGGTCCAATTCTATTATAGCCTTTGAGCAGAAGTAATATTGATTATACTTGATTTTGCAATAGTTCTTTAATTAACAGATTTTATTAACCTAGAATCATCATTTGACGGATGTATCAATCTACTTTGTAGCTCCATCAGTTTCTTTTTCTGCTCGCTACTTTCCATTTTCAGTTCCGTATACTTATCCTTTATCACCATCATATATGTTGCGTAAAATTACAATAACCTTTTGTCCTCAAATTTTGCGGATATTTCAATTAAATTTCCTTTGATTAAATAAACGGAAATTAAAAAACAGTGGCACGTACCATTTCTTGGAAACGTTGTATCGTAATTTGCATCTGACTGTTTTGAAAGGCACGCACTTTACTTAACGTTTGCAATGATTCGGTTAGCGAAGTAAAGTAATATTCTACTTTCGAAATTGTTGGCTCTTGTAATTCTAAGGCAAATATCTGTCGACATCGTGAACATTGTTTTTTGGCAAAATTCCAGAAAAACAAATATACTATAAGTAAAATAATAAACATCATAATATTAAATTTAACTCTGTTCATCGTTGCCTTGTTGGACACATCCATAACAATATACAGGGTGGGGCAGTAATAATTAGCACCTCAGATATCCACGAAACTATAAGTTTCATAGAAGTTTTTGTTAATATAAAATTGCATAGTACAAAGGGGCCATCCGATGATGAAAATAGTTTTTTTGTAAGTGGAGTTATATTGGACATATGAAGGTTACCTTCATTTTTTAAAATGAATTGGTATGTCTATTCTTCCGTAATACAATAGAGCATTTTAAAGCAAGTTTAACGATCTGTAACATAAAGGCATTGAAGGTTACAAAAAGTAAAGAGAGGCGATAATACTCACGGTTTTGACAGTAAATGAAACATACGTATTGTAAACAGTGGTGGAAGGCGTAATACTTACCGTTTACTTCACTGTGAATAAACACTTTTCGAAGGGCATTTCAATAGTTTGCAGCATAAGTTAAACATGATAAGATTAGTATTGAAAAATCGGTTCGAATACGTTTGGTTAGTCTGTTCTTTGTGTCGTTCATTTTATAAGTACTGAGCTGCGGATTCCTGAGGACAGCTCACAAAATTGTTGAACTATGGAAGATTATCATTGTGAATTTGAATCAAAAGGTAATTAAATTCCATTAGATTGTAAGCAGATCTCAATGTTTCATTTTAGATAGTAAGATTAAATACTCTTTACAAAACTACAAGAATGGATACATACCTTTCTGTTATTATTACTTCATAAAGAATTATAATTGCAATTATATAGTTCATTACGATAAAAAATATTTCTCAGAAAATTCTAAATATTAAATAAAAGAATCAAGTAAAACATTTTTAATAATTACGAATATGAAAAATACTTGAACATTCCAATAGAAAGATGTCTAAACAGGAGCTAGAAAAGTCAAACATTCAATTTCAATTCCAGAATTCATCTATAAGAGGTAAAATGTTTCGAAAGCGTTAATTACAGACTTTAATGCAAGCAGTTGGGTAGTATTTCAATTTTTAAGAAAATTGATGAAAGTCAACCATTTTGAAGTGGTCACAATCTTTGTCGTTTGAGCAATAAGTGAATAACAAATAACTGCATAAATTCCAGGCTTAAAAACTTATGGATTAAATCCTATGCAGACTCGTTTATGAGCGAGTTACTAAATAATAATCCACACTAAGTAATCATTTTAAAACTTAAACGATTACATCTCGCGAACTTTCAAAGATATCAGAAGCGTGAAAATTATGTGGTTTATCAAAAACTCTTCTAAAAGAACGGACGAAGCCAATAGAAATCTTTGTTGAAGTAAGCAAGTTCTAAAGTTCTAAGCAACGCGATGGCCCTTATCTGCCTATGTTTCATAGCAAGTAAGTTCTGAATTTCTGTGAAATCCGATGGAATTTCTCACTACTAACGTTTCAAAGTAAGTTCTCAAATTCTCAGTTCTACGTTTAAAACTATGTGTGTTCTATATATCTATGTAAAGTGATGGTTCCTATTAGTTGTGACGGAAACCTATATATAGTAAGTCAGGGAAGCTCCAAGGGGTTAATTATCTAAATGCTTTAAGGTGTAAAACGTACTTTAATCTAAAGCGATCTATCGTTCCAAGGTATCCTCTCACGTACAACTTTTCTTGGGCGCCAGCTGCTCAGAAAGTAGCAAAGGGATAGACTACACGACCCCGGGAACCCTGGGGCGGAACAACCCTTGAAACTTCGAAATGCTCCTCCTCTCGACTACGCCTAGCCAAGTACACACACTCAGGTCGCGAGATACTGAAGTCACGGCATGTTTATTTATGGTCTCGACGTGGGTTTAACTAACAAGGGCTACGGAAAACTACGCAACACGCCGCAAATTACCAGGTATCATAACTCGCTTCACGATATAAGATACAATATACAATATGCGACACAAGAAATGGGACGCTTAAGCGAATAAGCTCTCACGTTCTCTTCTTCAGGTTCCTTGAATTCGCTGGTGGTCCTCGGGTCTCTTGCATCCTCCTCTGGGCTCCTTGGTGGAGTGGTCTGTAGGCTTCGGTATTGTTTGAGTCCATCGGTCAGTGGATTTCGGCGATTTCCTATTCTCGCCCCCTTCGGTGTCCCTGAGGGGATCCTCCTGATCATTTAAATTGCGTAGCGCCTCGCGCGCCGCGCTCCCATGGCCCACCTGCAGGGCCGCTGGACTTTTGACTTCTCTTTAGGGGGTTAAGGATGGTTGAGGACCTTCTCACATCCTAGAGCATTATAAAGCACAAAAGCAGATAAGCATAATGCGATGCATAGAGCTTTACAACCTTCTAACTTACTTTGAACTGTTTACATGAAATGCAATATTTGATGTGCATGAAGCATGACAAATTAAATGCTTCGGCACCTGGACATCTAGAAACGCTATCCCAGGGCAAGAAAGTATAGGGTTCACACTCAATTCGTATGCAGAAGCAGATAAACATAACGCGAAGCTATGAATATTACATCTTATCATGAAATATAGAAGTAAGATGCGCAGCCGCGTTTTACGAAGCATTAGAACTCTATTGCTTCTAAAACTTCAGATATAGAAACGATATTCCGTAGCAAGGAAGTGATCCATTTACATTCATTTGATGTGTAGAGGAGATATACATAACGCGTTGCATTGAAATTACATCTTATCATGTGAATAAAATTGATATGCGATATCGCGTTTTATAAAGAGTTAGAAATCTATTGCTTCGATGCGTAGACATCTAGAAACTCAATTTCCTAGCCAAGAAGTGTGGCATTTCCATTCTTTTGAAGTGTAGACGAGGTATACATAACACATCGCAATGAATATTATATGTTATTATGAAACATACATGAGATGCGATATCGCGTTCTAGGAAGCATTAGAACTACATTGCTTCGATACGTAGACATCAGGAAACGCTATTTCCTAGCAAGGAAGCGTGGCGTTTGCAATGTTTAGATGTGTAATCGAGGTATACATAACACTTCCCAATAAATATTATAGCTTATCTTGAAACCCAGAAATGAGATGCGATATCGCGTTTTAAGAAGCAGTGGAACCCTATTGCTTGGGTACGTAGACATCAGAGAACACTATTTCCTAGCAAGGATGTGTGGCCTTCACATTTTTTTGAAGTGTATACGAGGTCCACATAGCTCCTCGCAAAGAATATTGCATCTTATCATGATACGTAGAAATGAGATGCGATATCACGTTTAAAGAAGCATTAGAAACCTATTTCTTCGATACGTAGACATCTGGAAACGCTATATCCTAGCAACGAACTGTCGCATTTACATTTATTTGGAATGTAGACGAGGAATACCTAACACTTGGCAATGAATATTATACCTTATCATGAAACTTATTAATGAGATGCGATACCGCCTTTTAAGAAGCATTAGAACTCTATTACTTCGAGTCGCAGACACCTGGAAACGCTATTTCCTAGCAAGACAGTGTCGCATTTACATTCCTTCGAAGAGAATAAGAGGTATACATGACGCTTCGCGATGGATATTATATCTTATCAAAAAACACCGAACTACAATGCGTCAACTCTTAATAAGAAGCATTAGAACTCTATTGCTTCGTTACGTAAAAATCTGACATCGCTATTTCCTAGCAAGGAAGTGTCGGGTTTACATTCTTTTGAAGTGTATGCGAGGAATACATAACACTTCGCAATGAATATTATATCTTATCATGATACATAGAAATGAGATGCGATATCTCGTTTTAAGAAATATTAGAACTCTATTGCTTCGATAGGTAGACATCTGCAAACGCTATTTTCTAGGAAGGAAGTGTCGCATTTACGTTCATTTGAAGTGAATACGAGGTATACATAACACTCCACAATGAATATTATATCTTATCATGAAACATAGAAATGAGATGCGATATCACGTTTCAAGAAGCATTAGAACACTATTGCTTCGATACGTAGACATCTGTAAGCGCTATTTTCTAGCAAGGAAGTATCGCATTTACATTAATTTAAAGTGTATGCGAGGTATACATAACACTTCGCAATGAATATTATATCTTATCATGAAACATAGAAAAGAGATGCGATATCTCGTTTTAAGAAATATTAGAACTCTATTGCCTCGATACGTAGATATCTGGAAACGCTATTTCCTAGCAAGGAAGTGTCGCATTTACATACACTTGAAGTGTATGCGAGGTATACATAACACTTCGCAATGAATATTATATCTCATCATGAAACATAGAAATGAGATGCGATATCTCGTTTGAAGAAGCATTAGAACTATATTTCATCGATACATACACATCTGCAAACGCTATTTCCTAGCAAGGAAGTGTCGCATTTACATTCATTGGAAATGTTTGCGAGGTATACGTGACACTTCGCACTGAATATTTCATCTTATCATGAAACATAGATATGTGATGCGATATTGCGTTTTAAGAAGCATTAGTACTATATTGCCTCGATACGTAGATATCTGGAAACGCTATTTCCTAGCAAGGAAGTGTCGCATTTACATTCTTTTGAATTGAATACGATGTGTATATATCACTCCACAATGAATATCAAATCTTATCATGAAACATAGAAATGAGATGCGATATCGCCTTTTTAAGAAGTATTAGAACTCTTTTGCTACGATACGTAGATATTTGCATACGCTATTTTCTAGCAAGGAAGTGTCGCATTTATATACACTTGAAGTGTATGCGAGGTATACATAACACTTCGCAATGAATATTGTACCTTATCATGAAACATAGAAATGAGATGCGATAACCCGTTTTAGAATGCTTTTCAACTCTGTTGCTTCGATACGTAGACATCTGGAAACGCTACTTCCTACCAAGAAAATCTCGCAGTTACATTCATTTGGTGTAAATACGAGGAGTACGTAACACTTCGCAATGAATATTATATCTTATCATGAAGCATAGAAATGAGATGCGATATCGCGTTTTAAGAAGCATTAGAACTCTGTTGCTTCGATACGTAGACATCTGCCATCGTTATTTCCTAGCAAGGAAGAGTCGCATTTACATTCGTTTGAAGTGTAGACGAGGAGTACATAACAATTCGCAATGAATATTATATCTCATCATGGGACATAGAAATGAGATGCGATATCGCTTTCTAAGAAGCATTAGGACACTATTGCTTCGATACGTAGACATCTGCCATCGTTATTTCCTAGCAAGGAAAAGTCACATTTACATTCGTTTGAAGTGTAGACGAGGTATACATGATGCTTCGCAATGAATATTATATCTTATCATGAAACATAGAAATGAGATGCGATATCCCGTTTTGATAAGCATTAGAACCGTAATGCTACGATACGCAGACATCTGCAAGCGCTATTTCCTAGCAAGGAAGTGCCGCATTTACATTCTATTGAATTGTTTGCGAGGTATACATGACACTGCACAATGAATATTATATCTTATCAAGAAACATAGAAATGGGATGTAATATGGCGATTTAAGAAGCATTAGAACTCCAATGCCACGATACGTAGACATCTGCAAACGCTATTTCCTAGCAAGTAAGTGTCGCATTTACGTTCATTTGAAGTATAGACGAGATACACAAAACACTGCACAATGAATATTATATCTTATCATGAAACATAGAAATGAGATGCGATATGACGATTTAAGAAGCATTAGAATTCTATTGCTTCGATGCGTAGACATCTGCAAACGCTATTTCCTAGCAAGGAAGTGTCGCATGTACATTCAATTGAAGTGTATGCGAGGTATACATAACACTACGCAATGAATATTATATACTATCATGAAACATAGAAATGAGAAACGCTGTCGCGTTTTGAGAAGCATTAGAGCACTAATGCTACGATACGTGGACATCCGCAAACGCTATTTCCTAGCAAGGAAGTGTCGCATTTACATTCGTTTGAAGTGTACGCGAGGTATACATGACACTTCGCAATGAATATTATGTATTATCATGAAACATAGATATGAGATTCGATATCCCGAATTAGCAAGCTTTAGAAATCTATTGCTTCGATACGTAGACATCTGCAAACGCTATTTCCTAGCAAGGAAGTGTCGCATTTGCATTCGTTTTAAGTGTATGCGAGGTATACATGACACTTCGCAATGAATATTACATACTATCATGAAACATAGAAATGAGAAGCGATATCGCGTTTTGAGAAGCATTAGAATACTATTACTACGATACGTAGACGTCTACAAACGCTATTTCCTGGCAAGGAAGTGTCTCGTTTGCATGCTTTTGAAAGGAATACGATGTATACATGACACTTCGCAATGAATATTATATCTTCTCATGAAACATAGAAATGAGATGCGATATGGCGATTTAAGAAGCATTAGAAATCTATTGGTTCGATACGTAGACATCTGCAAACGCTACTTCCTAGCAAGGAAGTGTCGCATTTACATTCTTTTGAAAGGAATACGAGGTATACATGATACTTCGCAATGAATATTATACCTTATCATGAAGCATAGAAATGAGATGTAATATGGCGATTTAAGAAGCAATAGAACCCTATTGTTTCGATACGTAGACATCTGCAAACGCTACTTCCAAGCAAGGAAGTGTCGCACTCACATTCTTTTGAGAGGAATACGAGGTATACATGACACTTCGCAATGAATATTATATCTAATCATGAAACATAGAAATGAGATGCGATATGACGATTTAAGAAGCATTAGAATTCTATTGCTTCGATACGTAGACATCTGCAAACGCTATTTCCTGGCAAGGAAGTGTCGCATTTACATTCATTTGAAGTATGGACGAGATATACATAACACTGCACAATGAATATCATATATTATCATGATACACAGTAATGAGTAGCGATATCGCGTATAGAGGAGCATTAGAAATCTAATGCTACGATACGTAGACATCTGCAAACGCTATTTCCTAGCAAGGAAGTGTCGCATTTGCATTCATTTTAAGTGAATACGAGGTATACATAACACTTCACAATGAATATTATATCTTTCCATGAAACATAGAAATGAGATGTAATATGGCGATTTAAGAAGCATTAGAATTCCATTGCTTCGATACGTAGACATCTGCAATCGCTATTTCCTAGCAAGGAAGTGTTGCATGTACATTCAAATGATGTGTATGCGAGGTATACATGGCACATCGCAATGAATATTATATATTATCATGAAACATAGAAATGACATGCGATATCGCGTTTTAAGAAGCATTAGAACTCTGTTTCTACGATACGTAGGCTTCTGCAAACGCTATTTCCTAGCAAGGATGTGTCGCATTTACATTCAATTGATGTGTATGCGAGGTATACATGGCACTTCGCAATGAATATTATATCTTATCATGAAACATAGAAATGAGATATGATATGACGATTTTAGAAGCATTAAGATTCTATTGCTTCGATACGTAGACATCTGCAAACGCTACTTCCAAGCAAGGAAGTGTCGCAGTTACATTCTTTTGAAACGAATACGAGGTATACATGACAATTCGCAATGAATATTATATCTTATCATGAAACATAGAAATGAGATGTAATATGGCGATTTAAGAAGCATTAGAACTCTATTGCTTCGATACGTAGACATCTGCAAACGCTATTTCCTAGCAAGGAAGTGTTGCATGTACATTCAATTGAAGTCTATGCGAGGTATACATGGCACTTCGCAATGAATATTATATATTATCATGAAACATAGTAATGACATGCGATATCGCGTTTTAAGAAGCGTTAGAACTCTGCTTCTACGATACGCAGACTTCTGCAAACGCTATTTCCTAGCAAGGAAGTGTCGCATTAACATTCATTTGAAGTGTATGCGAGTTATACATGGCACTCCGCAATGAATATTATATATTATCATGAAACATAGAAATGAGATGTAATATGGCGATTTAAGGAGCATTAGAACTCTATTGCTTCGATACGTAGACATCTGAAAACGCTATTTCCAAGCAAGGAAGTGTCGCATTTACATTCTTTTGATGTTTATACGAGGTGTATATAACACTTCACAATGAATATTATATATTATCATGAAACATAGCAATGAGTAGCGATATCGCATTTTGAGAAGCATTAGAACTCTAATGCTACGATACGTAGACATCTGCAAACGCTATTTCCTAGCAAGAAAGTGTCGTATGTACATTCAATTGAAGTGTATGCGAGGTATACATAACACTACGCAATGAATATTATATATTATCATGAAACATAGAAATGACATGCGATATCGCGTTTTAAGAAGCATCAGATGTCTGTTGCTTCGATAAGTAGACATCTGCAATCGCTATTTCCTAGCATGGAAGTGTTGCATGTACATTCAAATGAAGTGTATGCGAGGTATACATGGCACTTCGCAATGAATATTATATATTATCATGAAACATAGAAATGACATGCGATATCGCGTTTTAAGAAGCATTAGAACTCTGTTTCTACGATACGTAGACTTCTGCAAACGCTATTTCCTAGCAAGGATGTGTCGCATTTACATTCAATTGAAGTGTATGCGAGGTATACATGGCACTTCGCAATGAATATTATATCTTATCATGAAACATAGAAATGAGATGTGATATGACGATTTTAGAAGCATTAGGATTCTATTCTAGGACATCTGCAAACGCTACTTCCAAGCAAGGAAGTGTCGCAGTTACATTCGTTTGAAACGAATGCGAGGTATACATGACACTTCGCAATGAATATTATATCTTATCATGAAACATAGAAATGAGATGTAATATGGCGATCTAAGAAGCATTAGAACTCTATTGCTTCGATACGTAGACATCTGCAAACAGTATTTCCTGGCAAGGAAGTGTCGCATTTACATCATTTGGAAGTGAGTACAAGGTATATATAACACTCCACAATGAATTTTATATATTATCATGAAACATAGGAATGAGTAGCGATATCGCGCTTTGAAAAGCATTAGAATTCTACTACTACGATACGTAGACATCTACAAACGCTATTTCCTGGCAAGGAAGTGTCGCGTTTACATTCTTTTGAAGTGAATACGAGGTGTACATAACACTCCACAATGAATATTATATCTTATCATGAAGCATAGAAATGAGATGTAATATGGCGATTTATGAAGCATTAGAACTCTATTGTTTCGATACGTAGACATCTGTAAACGCTACTTCCAAGCAAGGAAGTGTCGCAGTTACACTCTTTTGAAACGAATACGAGGTATACATGACACTTCGCAATGAATATCATATCATATCATGAAACATAGAAATGAGATGTAATATGGCGATTTATGAAGCATTAGAACTCCATTGTTTCGATACGTAGACATCTGCAAACGCTACTTCCAAGCAAGGAAGTGTCGCGTTTACATTCTTTTGAAGTGAATTCGAGGTATACATAACACTCCACAATGAATATTATATATTATCATGAAACGTAGTAATGTGTAGCGATATCGCGTATAGAGGAGCATTAGAACTCTAATGCTACGATACGTAGACATCTGCAAACGCTACTTCCTGGCAAGGAAGTGTAGCGTTTACATTCTCTTGAAGTGAATTCGAGGTATACATAACACTTCACAATGAATATTATATCGTTCCATGAAACATAGAAATGAGATGTAATATGGCGATTTAAGAAGCATATGAACTCTATTGCTTCGATACGTAGACATCTGCAAACGCTATTTCCTAGCAAGTAAGTGTCGCATTTACATTCATTTGAAGTGCAGAGGAGGAATACATAACACTTCGCAATGAATATTATATCTTATCATGAGACATAGAACTGAGACGCGATATCGCGTTTTAAGATGCATTAGAACACTATTGCTTCGATACGTAGATATCTGCAAACGCTATTTCCTGGCAAGGAAGTGTCGCGTTTACATTCTTTTGAAGTGAATTCGAGGTATACATAACACTTCACAATGAATATTATATCTTTCCATGAAACATAGAAATGAGATGTAATATGACGATTTAAGAAGCATTAGAACTCTATTGCTTCGATACGTAGACATCTGCAAACGCTATTTCCTAGCAAGGAAGTGTTGCATGTACATTCAATTGAAGTCTATGCGAGGTATACATGGCACTTCGCAATGAATATTATATATTATCATGAAACATAGTAATGACATGCGATATCGCGTTTTAAGAAGCGTTAGAACTCTGCTTCTACGATACGCAGACTTCTGCAAACGCTATTTCCTAGCAAGGAAGTGTCGCATTAACATTCATTTGAAGTGTATGCGAGTTATACATGGCACTCCGCAATGAATATTATATATTATCATGAAACATAGAAATGAGATGTAATATGGCGATTTAAGAACCATTAGAACTCTATTGCTTCGATACGTAGACATCTGAAAACGCTATTTCCAAGCAAGGAAGTGTCGCATTTACATTCTTTTGAAGTTTATACGAGGTGTATATAACACTTCACAATGAATATTATATATTATCATGAAACATAGCAATGAGTAGCGATATCGCATTTTGAGAAGCATTAGAACTCTAATGCTACGATACGTAGACATCTGCAAACGCTATTTCCTAGCAAGGAAGTGTCGTATGTACATTCAATTGAAGTGTATGCGAGGTATACATAACACTACGCAATGAATATTATATATTATCATGAAACATAGAAATGACATGCGATATCGCGTTTTAAGAAGCATCAGATGTCTGTTGCTTCGATAAGTAGACATCTGCAATCGCTATTTCCTAGCATGGAAGTGTTGCATGTACATTCAAATGAAGTGTATGCGAGGTATACATGGCACTTCGCAATGAATATTATATATTATCATGAAACATAGAAATGACATGCGATATCGCGTTTTAAGAAGCATTAGAACACTGTTTCTACGATACGTAGACTTCTGCAAACGCTATTTCCTAGCAAGGATGTGTCGCATTTACATTCAATTGAAGTGTATGCGAGGTATACATGGCACTTCGCAATGAATATTATATCTTATCATGAAACATAGAAATGAGATGTGATATGACGATTTTAGAAGCATTAGGATTCTATTGCTTCGATACGTAGACATCTGCAAACGCTACTTCCAAGCAAGGAAGTGTCGCAGTTACATTCTTTTGAAACGAATGCGAGGTATACATGACACTTCGCAATGAATATTATATCTTATCATGAAACATAGAAATGAGATGTAATATGGCGATCTAAGAAGCATTAGAACTCTATTGCTTCGATACGTAGACATCTGCAAACAGTATTTCCTGGCAAGGAAGTGTCGCATTTACATCCTTTGGAAGTGAGTACAAGGTATATATAACACTCCACAATGAATTTTATATATTATCATGAAACATAGGAATGAGTAGCGATATCGCGCTTTGAAAAGCATTAGAATTCTACTACTACGATACGTAGACATCTACAAACGCTATTTCCTGGCAAGGAAGTGTCGCGTTTACATTCTTTTGAAGTGAATACGAGGTGTACATAACACTCCACAATGAATATTATATCTTATCATGAAGCATAGAAATGAGATGTAATATGGCGATTTATGAAGCATTAGAACTCTATTGTTTCGATACGTAGACATCTGTAAACGCTACTTCCAAGCAAGGAAGTGTCGCAGTTACATTCTTTTGAAACGAATACGAGGTATACATGACACTTCGCAATGAATATTATATCTTTCCATGAAACATAGAAATGAGATGTAATATGGCGATTTAAGAAGCATTAGAACTCTATTGCTTCGATACGTAGACATCTGCAAACGCTATTTCCTAGCAAGGAAGTGTTGCATGTACATTCAATTGAAGTGTATGCGAGGTATGCATGGCACTTCGCAATGAATATTATATCTTATCATGAAACATAGAAATGAGATGTGATATGGCGATTTATGAAGCGTCAGATATCTATTGCTTCGATACGTAGACATCTGCATACTCTATTTCCTGGCAAGGAAGTGTCGCGTTTACATTCTTTTGAAGTGAATACGAGGTATACATAACACTCCACAATGAATATTATATATTATCGTGAAACATAGTAATGAGTAGCGATATCGCGTATAGAGGAGCATTAGAAATCTAATGCTACGATACGTAGATATCTGCAAACGCTATTTCCTGGCAAGGAAGTGTCGCGTTTACATTCTTTTGAAGTGAATTCGAGGTATACATAACACTTCACAATGAATATTATATCTTTCCATGAAACATAGAAATGAGATGTAATATGGCGATTTAAGAAGCATTAGAACTCTATTGCTTCGATACGTAGACATCTGCAAACGCTATTTCCTAGCAAGGAAGTGTTGCATGTACATTCAATTGAAGTCTATGCGAGGTATACATGGCACTTCGCAATGAATATTATATATTATCATGAAACATAGTAATGACATGCGATATCGCGTTTTAAGAAGCGTTAGAACTCTGCTTCTACGATACGCAGACTTCTGCAAACGCTATTTCCTAGCAAGGAAGTGTCGCATTAACATTCATTTGAAGTGTATGCGAGTTATACATGGCACTCCGCAATGAATATTATATATTATCATGAAACATAGAAATGAGATGTAATATGGCGATTTAAGGAGCATTAGAACTCTATTGCTTCGATACGTAGACATCTGAAAACGCTATTTCCAAGCAAGGAAGTGTCGCATTTACATTCTTTTGAAGTTTATACGAGGTGTATATAACACTTCACAATGAATATTATATATTATCATGAAACATAGCAATGAGTAGCGATATCGCATTTTGAGAAGCATTAGAACTCTAATGCTACGATACGTAGACATCTGCAAACGCTATTTCCTAGCAAGGAAGTGTCGTATGTACATTCAATTGAAGTGTATGCGAGGTATACATAACACTACGCAATGAATATTATATATTATCATGAAACATAGAAATGACATGCGATATCGCGTTTTAAGAAGCATCAGATGTCTGTTGCTTCGATAAGTAGACATCTGCAATCGCTATTTCCTAGCATGGAAGTGTTGCATGTACATTCAAATGAAGTGTATGCGAGGTATACATGGCACTTCGCAATGAATATTATATATTATCATGAAACATAGAAATGACATGCGATATCGCGTTTTAAGAAGCATTAGAACTCTGTTTCTACGATACGTAGACTTCTGCAAACGCTATTTCCTAGCAAGGATGTGTCGCATTTACATTCAATTGAAGTGTATGCGAGGTATACATGGCACTTCGCAATGAATATTATATCTTATCATGAAACATAGAAATGAGATGTGATATGACGATTTTAGAAGCATTAGGATTCTATTGCTTCGATACGTAGACATCTGCAAACGCTACTTCCAAGCAAGGAAGTGTCGCAGTTACATTCTTTTGAAACGAATGCGAGGTATACATGACACTTCGCAATGAATATTATATCTTATCATGAAACATAGAAATGAGATGTAATATGGCGATCTAAGAAGCATTAGAACTCTATTGCTTCGATACGTAGACATCTGCAAACAGTATTTCCTGGCAAGGAAGTGTCGCATTTACATCCTTTGGAAGTGAGTACAAGGTATATATAACACTCCACAATGAATTTTATATATTATCATGAAACATAGGAATGAGTAGCGATATCGCGCTTTGAAAAGCATTAGAATTCTACTACTACGATACGTAGACATCTACAAACGCTATTTCCTGGCAAGGAAGTGTCGCGTTTACATTCTTTTGAAGTGAATACGAGGTGTACATAACACTCCACAATGAATATTATATCTTATCATGAAGCATAGAAATGAGATGTAATATGGCGATTTATGAAGCATTAGAACTCTATTGTTTCGATACGTAGACATCTGTAAACGCTACTTCCAAGCAAGGAAGTGTCGCAGTTACATTCTTTTGAAACGAATACGAGGTATACATGACACTTCGCAATGAATATCATATCATATCATGAAACATAGAAATGAGATGTAATATGGCGATTTATGAAGCATTAGAACTCCATTGTTTCGATACGTAGACATCTGCAAACGCTACTTCCAAGCAAGGAAGTGTCGCGTTTACATTCTTTTGAAGTGAATTCGAGGTATACATAACACTCCACAATGAATATTATATATTATCATGAAACGTAGTAATGTGTAGCGATATCGCGTATAGAGGAGCATTAGAACTCTAATGCTACGATACGTAGACATCTGCAAACGCTACTTCCTGGCAAGGAAGTGTAGCGTTTACATTCTCTTGAAGTGAATTCGAGGTATACATAACACTTCACAATGAATATTATATCGTTCCATGAAACATAGAAATGAGATGTAATATGGCGATTTAAGAAGCATATGAACTCTATTGCTTCGATACGTAGACATCTGCAAACGCTATTTCCTAGCAAGTAAGTGTCGCATTTACATTCATTTGAAGTGCAGAGGAGGAATACATAACACTTCGCAATGAATATTATATCTTATCATGAGACATAGAACTGAGACGCGATATCGCGTTTTAAGATGCATTAGAACACTATTGCTTCGATACGTAGATATCTGCAAACGCTATTTCCTGGCAAGGAAGTGTCGCGTTTACATTCTTTTGAAGTGAATTCGAGGTATACATAACACTTCACAATGAATATTATATCTTTCCATGAAACATAGAAATGAGATGTAATATGGCGATTTAAGAAGCATTAGAACTCTATTGCTTCGATACGTAGACATCTGCAAACGCTATTTCCTAGCAAGGAAGTGTTGCATGTACATTCAATTGAAGTCTATGCGAGGTATACATGGCACTTCGCAATGAATATTATATATTATCATGAAACATAGTAATGACATGCGATATCGCGTTTTAAGAAGCGTTAGAACTCTGCTTCTACGATACGCAGACTTCTGCAAACGCTATTTCCTAGCAAGGAAGTGTCGCATTAACATTCATTTGAAGTGTATGCGAGTTATACATGGCACTCCGCAATGAATATTATATATTATCATGAAACATAGAAATGAGATGTAATATGGCGATTTAAGAACCATTAGAACTCTATTGCTTCGATACGTAGACATCTGAAAACGCTATTTCCAAGCAAGGAAGTGTCGCATTTACATTCTTTTGAAGTTTATACGAGGTGTATATAACACTTCACAATGAATATTATATATTATCATGAAACATAGCAATGAGTAGCGATATCGCATTTTGAGAAGCATTAGAACTCTAATGCTACGATACGTAGACATCTGCAAACGCTATTTCCTAGCAAGGAAGTGTCGTATGTACATTCAATTGAAGTGTATGCGAGGTATACATAACACTACGCAATGAATATTATATATTATCATGAAACATAGAAATGACATGCGATATCGCGTTTTAAGAAGCATCAGATGTCTGTTGCTTCGATAAGTAGACATCTGCAATCGCTATTTCCTAGCATGGAAGTGTTGCATGTACATTCAAATGAAGTGTATGCGAGGTATACATGGCACTTCGCAATGAATATTATATATTATCATGAAACATAGAAATGACATGCGATATCGCGTTTTAAGAAGCATTAGAACACTGTTTCTACGATACGTAGACTTCTGCAAACGCTATTTCCTAGCAAGGATGTGTCGCATTTACATTCAATTGAAGTGTATGCGAGGTATACATGGCACTTCGCAATGAATATTATATCTTATCATGAAACATAGAAATGGGATGTGATATGACGATTTTAGAAGCATTAGGATTCTATTGCTTCGATACGTAGACATCTGCAAACGCTACTTCCAAGCAAGGAAGTGTCGCAGTTACATTCTTTTGAAACGAATGCGAGGTATACATGACACTTCGCAATGAATATTATATCTTATCATGAAACATAGAAATGAGATGTAATATGGCGATCTAAGAAGCATTAGAACTCTATTGCTTCGATACGTAGACATCTGCAAACAGTATTTCCTGGCAAGGAAGTGTCGCATTTACATCCTTTGGAAGTGAGTACAAGGTATATATAACACTCTACAATGAATTTTATATATTATCATGAAACATAGGAATGAGTAGCGATATCGCGCTTTGAAAAGCATTAGAATTCTACTACTACGATACGTAGACATCTACAAACGCTATTTCCTGGCAAGGAAGTGTCGCATTTACATCCTTTTGAAGTGAATACGAGGTATACATAACACTCCACAATGAATATTATATCTTATCATAAAGCATAGAAATGAGATGTAATATGGCGATTTATGAAGCATTAGAACTCTATTGTTTCGATACGTAGACATCTGCAAACGCTACTTCCAAGCAAGGAAGTGTCGCGTTTACATTCTTTTGAAGTGAATTCGAGGTATACATAACACTCCACAATGAATATTATATATTATCATGAAACGTAGTAATGTGTAGCGATATCGCGTATAGAGGAGCATTAGAACTCTAATGCTACGATACGTAGACATCTGCAAACGCTACTTCCTGGCAAGGAAGTGTAGCGTTTACATTCTCTTGAAGTGAATTCGAGGTATACATAACACTTCACAATGAATATTATATCGTTCCATGAAACATAGAAATGAGATGTAATATGGCGATTTAAGAAGCATATGAACTCTATTGCTTCGATACGTAGACATCTGCAAACGCTATTTCCTAGCAAGTAAGTGTCGCATTTACATTCATTTGAAGTGCAGAGGAGGAATACATAACACTTCGCAATGAATATTATATCTTATCATGAGACATAGAACTGAGACGCGATATCGCGTTTTAAGATGCATTAGAACACTATTGCTTCGATACGTGGACATCTGCAAACGCTACTTCCTAGCAAGGAAGTGTCGCATTTACATTCTTTTGAAGTATAGACGAGATATACATAACACTGCACAATGAATATTATATCTCATCATGGAACGTAGAAATGAGTTGCGATATGGCGATTTAGGAAGCATTAGAAATATATTGGTTCGATACGTAGACATCTGCAAACGCTACTTACTACCAAGGAAGTGTCGCATTTACATTATTTTGAAAGGAATACGAGGTATACATGACACTTCGCAATGAATATTATATCTTTCCATGAAACGCAGAAATGAGATGTAATATGGCGATTTAAGAAGCATTAGAACTCTATTGCTTCGATACGTAGACATCTGCAAACGCTATTTCCTAGCAAGGAAGTGTTGCATGTACATTCAATTGAAGTGTATGCGAGGTATGCATGGCACTTCGCAATGAATATTATATCTTATCATGAAACATAGAAATGAGATGTGATATGGCGATTTATGAAGCGTCAGATATCTATTGCTTCGATACGTAGACATCTGCATACTCTATTTCCTGGCAAGGAAGTGTCGCGTTTACATTCTTTTGAAGTGAATACGAGGTATACATAACACTCCACAATGAATATTATATATTATCATGAATCATAGTAATGTGTAGTGATATCGCGTATAGAGGAGCATTAGAAATCTAATGCTACGATACGTAGACATCTGCAAACGCTATTTTCTGGCAAGGAAGTGTCGCGTTTACATTCGTTTGAAGTGAATTCGAGGTATACATAACACTTCACAATGTATATTATATCTTTCCATGAAACATAGAAATGAGATGTAATATGGCGATTTAAGAAGCATTAGAACTCTATTGCTTCGATACGTAGACATCTGCAAACGCTACTTCCAAGCAAGGAAGTGTCGCAGTTACATTCTTTTTTGAAACGAATACGAGGTATACATGACACTTCGCAATGAATATCATATCATATCATGAAACATAGAAATGAGATGTAATATGGCGATTTAAGAAGCATTAGAATTCTATTGCTTCGATACGTAGACATCTGCAAACGCTATTTCCTAGCAAGGAAGTGTTGCATGTACATTCAATTGAAGTGTATGCGAGGTATGCATGGCACTTCGCAATGAATATTATATCTTATCATGAAACATAGAAATGAGATGTGATATGGCGATTTATGAAGCGTCAGATATCTATTGCTTCGATACGCAGACATCTGCATACTCTATTTCCTGGCAAGGAAGTGTCGCGTTTACATTCTTTTGAAGTGAATACGAGGTATACATAACACTCCACAATGAATATTATATATTATCGTGAAACATAGTAATGAGTAGGGATATCGCGTATAGAGGAGCATTAGAAATCTAATGCTACGATACGTAGATATCTGCAAACGCTATTTCCTGGCAAGGAAGTGTCGCGTTTACATTCTTTTGAAGTGAATTCGAGGTATACATAACACTTCACAATGAATATTATATCTTTCCATGAAACATAGAAATGAGATGTAATATGGCGATTTAAGAAGCATTAGAACTCTATTGCTTCGATACGTAGACATCTGCAAACGCTATTTCCTAGCAAGGAAGTGTTGCATGTACATTCAATTGAAGTCTATGCGAGGTATACATTGCACTTCGCAATGAATATTATATATCATCATGAAACATAGTAATGACATGCGATATCGCGTTTTAAGAAGCGTTAGAACTCTGTTTCTACGATACGCAGACTTCTGCAAACGCTATTTCCAAGCAAGGAAGTGTCGCATTTACATTCTTTTGAAGTTTATACGAGGTGTATATAATACTTCACAATGAATATTATATATTATCATGAAACATAGCAATGAGTAGCGATATCGCATTTTGAGAAGCATTAGAACTCTAATGCTACGATACGTAGACATCTGCAAGCGCTATTTCCTAGCAAGGAAGTGTCGCATGTACATTCAATTGAAGTGTATGCGAGGTATACATAACACTACGCAATGAATATTATATATTATCATGAAACATAGAAATGAGATGCGATATGACGATTTAAGAAGCATTAGAATTCTATTGCTTCGATACGTAGACATCTGCAAACGCTATTTCCTAGCAAGGAAGAGTTGCATGTACATTCAATTGAAGTGTATGCGAGATATGCATGGCACTTCTCAATGAATATTATATCTTATCATGAAACATAGAAATGAGATATGATATGGCGATTTATGAAGCATCAGATATCTATTGCTTCGATACGTAGACATCTGCAAACGCTATTTCCTGGCAAGGAAGTGTCGCGTTTACATTCTTTTGAAGTCAATACGAGGTATACATAACACTCCACAATGAATATTATATATTATCATGAAACGTAGTAATGAGTAGCGATATCGCGTATAGAGGAGCATTAGAACTCTAATGCTACGATACGTAGACATCTGGAAACGCTACTTCCTGGCAAGGAAGTGTAGCGTTTACATTCTCTTGAAGTGAATTCGAGGTATACATAACACTTCACAATGAATATTATATCTTTCCATGAAACATAGAAATGAGATGTAATATGGCGATTTAAGAAGCATATGAACTCTATTGCTTCGATACGTAGACATCTGCAAACGCTATTTCCTAGCAAGGAAGTGTTGCATGTACATTCAATTGAAGTGTATGCGAGGTATGCATGGCACTTCGCAATGAATATTATATCTTATCATGAAACATAGAAATGAGGTGTGATATGGCGATTTATGAAGCATCAGATATCTATTGCTTCGATACGTAGACATCTGCATACTCTATTTCCTGGCAAGGAAGTGTCGCGTTTACATTCTTTTGAAGTGAATACGAGGTATACATAACTCTCCACAATGAATATTATATATTATCATGAAACATAGTAATGAGTAGCGATATCGCGTATAGAGGAGCATTAGAAATTTAATCCTACGATACGTAGACATCTGCAAAGGCTATTTCCTGGCAAGAAAGTGTCGCGTTTACATTCTTTTGAAGTGAATTCGAGGTATACATGGCACTTCGCAATGAATATTATATATTATCATGAAACATAGTAATGACATGCGATATCGCGTTTTAAGAAGCGTTAGAACTCTGCTTCTACGATACGCAGACTTCTGCAAACGCTATTTCCTAGCAAGGAAGTGTGGCATTAACATTCATTTGAAGTGTATGCGAGTTATACATGGCACTCCGCAATGAATATTATATTATCATGAAACATAGAAATGACATGCGATATCGCGTTTTAAGAAGCATCAGATATCTATTGCTTCGATAAGTAGACATCTGCTAACGCTATTTCCTAGCAAGGAAGTGTCGCATTTGCATTCATTTTAAGTGAATACGAGGTATACATAACACTTCACAATGAATATTATATCTTTCCATGAAACATAGAAATGAGATGTAATATGGCGATTTAAGAAGCATTAGAACTCTATTGCTTCGATACGTAGACATCTGCAAACGCTATTTCCAAGCAAGGAAGTGTCGCATTTACATTCTTTTGAAGTTTATACGAGGTGTATATAACACTTCACAATGAATATTATATATTATCATGAAACATAGCAATGAGTAGCGATGTCGCATTTTGAGAAGCATTAGAACTCTAATGCTACGATACGTAGACATCTGCAAACGCTATTTCCTAGCAAGGAAGTGTCGTATGTACATTCAATTGAAGTGTATGCGAGGTATGCATGGCACTTCTCAATGAATATTATATCTTATCATGAAACATAGAAATGAGATGTGATATGGCGATTTATGAAGCGTCAGATATCTATTGCTTCGATACGCAGACATCTGCATACTCTATTTCCTGGCAAGGAAGTGTCGCGTTTACATTCTTTTGAAGTGAATACGAGGTATACATAACACTCCACAATGAATATTATATATTATCGTGAAACATAGTAATGAGTAGCGATATCGCGTATAGAGGAGCATTAGAAATCTAATGCTACGATACGTAGATATCTGCAAACGCTATTTCCTGGCAAGGAAGTGTCGCGTTTACATTCTTTTGAAGTGAATTCGAGGTATACATAACACTTCACAATGAATATTATATTTTTCCATGAAACATAGAAATGAGATGTAATATGGCGATTTAAGAAGCATTAGAACTCTATTGCTTCGATACGTAGACATCTGCAAACGCTATTTCCTAGCAAGGAAGTGTTGCATGTACATTCAATTGAAGTCTATGCGAGGTATACATGGCACTTCGCAATGAATATTATATATTATCATGAAACATAGTAATGACATGCGATATCGCGTTTTAAGAAGCGTTAGAACTCTGTTTCTACGATACGCAGACTTCTGCAAACGCTATTTCCTAGCAAGGAAGTGTCGCATTTGCATTCATTTTAAGTGAATACGAGGTATACATAACACTTCACAATGAATATTATATCTTTCCATGAAACATAGAAATGAGATGTAATATGGCGATTTAAGAAGCATTAGAACTCTAATGCCAAGATATGTAGACATCTGCAAACGATATTTCCTAGCAAGGAAGTGTCGCGTTTACATTCTTTTGAAGTGAATACGAGGTATACATAACACTCCACAATGAATATTATATCTTATCATGAAGCATAGAAATGAGATGTAATATGGCGATTTATGAAGCATTAGAACTCTATTGTTTCGATACGTAGACATCTGCAAACGCTACTTCCAAGCAAGGAAGTGTCGCGTTTACATTCTTTTGAAGTAAATTCGAGGTATACATAACACTTCACAATGAATATTATATCTTTCCATGAAACATAGAAATGAGATGCGATATGACGATTTAAAAAGCATTAGAATTCTATTGCTTCGATACGTAGATATCTGCAAACGCTATTTCCTAGCAAGGAAGAGTTGCATGTACATTCAATTGAAGTGTATGCGAGGTATACATGGCACTTCGCAATGAATATTATATCTTATCATGAAACATAGAAATGACATGCGATATCGCGTTTTAAGAAGCATTAGAACTCTGTTTCTACGATACGTAGACTTCTGCAAACGCTATTTCCTAGGAAGGATGTGTCGCATTTACATTCAATTGAAGTGTATGCGAGGTATACATGGCACTTCGCAATGAATATTATATCTTATCATGAAACATAGAAATGAGATGTGATATGACGATTTAAGAAGCATTAGGATTCTATTGTTTCGATACGTAGACATCTGCAAACGCTACTTCCAAGCAAGGAAGTGTCGCGTTTACATTCTTTTGAAGTGAATTCGAGGTATACATAACACTCCACAATGAATATTATATATTATCATGAAACGTAGTAATGTGTAGCGATATCGCGTATAGAGGAGCATTAGAACTCTAATGCTACGATACGTAGACATCTGCAAACGCTACTTCCTGGCAAGGAAGTGTAGCGTTTACATTCTCTTGAAGTGAATTCGAGGTATACATAACACTTCACAATGAATATTATATCTTTCCATGAAACATAGAAATGAGATGTAATATGGCGATTTAAGAAGCATATGAACTCTATTGCTTCGATACGTAGACATCTGCAAACGCTATTTCCTGGCAAGGAAGTGTTGCATGTACATTCAATTGAAGTGTATGCGAGGTATGCATGGCACTTCGCAATGAATATTATATCTTATCATGAAACATAGAAATGAGATGTGATATGACGATTTTAGAAGCATTAGGATTCTATTGCTTCGATACGTAGACATCTGCAAACGCTACTTCCAAGCAAGGAAGTGTCGCAGTTACATTCTTTTGAAACGAATACGAGGTATACATGACACTTCGCAATGAATATTATATCTTATCATGAAACATAGAAATGAGATATGATATGGCGATTTATGAAGCATCAGATATCTATTGCTTCGATACGTAGACATCTGCAAACGCTATTTCCTGGCAAGGAAGTGTCGCGTTTACATTCTTTTGAAGTGAATACGAGGTGAAGCGGCTGCGCTGCTTCGGTTTTCGCTGTGCTGTAAAGATGGAGGAAGAAAGATGGAAGGAAAAGAGAGGGGAAGAACGTTTCGTCCTGGGCCTGCTAGTGGACTCATCAGTAAGGCTACCTAGCAGGCCCTGCCTTAGACGCTGGGATATTAGGGACAGTTCAGAACTTCTATATATTGGAAACGATGGGTCATCGGGTACTTTCAGGAAAGTGTAAATGGTGCTGTCCTTCTAGTGGCGAGTGCCGCCACATCACCCCCTTGCCAGTGGTGAACGATATCCAGCTGTGCGTCTTCGTTCTTCAAGGTGTTCCCTCAGGTGCGACGATGTGTGTAGAACCTCGTATTGGTTGATTACTGGGTGTAGAAACCGCGATGCCATGTCTGCTGCTCCTTCGGAGCGCGGCGATTGCCGCGGTGCTCAAGCCTAGCCGGCGAGCGCGCTGTGAGAAGACCAGCGCTGTGCAGTCGTATACTCTGCTGTCCTAGGATGGCCCGTGTGTAAACGACGAAATTCGTCGCGCGTTGTGGTAATTGCCGGAAAGTCCCAGTGATCCTTGCCTGCAGGTCCGGACTCCTGCGAGATCTTCGTGGGCTCGGCGTAGAGGCGTGGCCACCCTAGGAGAGGGGTTACGGTATCGGCGTGCTGCGGCGGTACGCAAGGCCCAACGATGAATACTTCATCCTCCCAGATGTTCTGGGCGAGGTTGTCGTCGCAGGTGGTATGTTCGACGAGCTGCTTCCTTGTCTTCCTGTGTCGTAGTAGGCTGCGTGTCCATATCACGTCGGGGTCACCAATAGTTGAGGGCAATGTAACGGGAGTAAGGAACCACACTCGACCTTTTTGCCCACAATTTAATATAAAACAATCAACAACAGTTAACAATAGCGAAACAATAATAAAACAATAGTTCTTAATGTTGGGGGCGGTGCTATGGCTACGATTTCTTTTACGTCGCTATGCGACTCTAGTGAAACTCAACTTGACCTCACAATTCTTAACGAATATGGAGGCTGCTCTAACGAACAGGGTGTTCTCGCCGAACTGTTCTAACCGAACTATATGCTAGCGTTGTTCTAACAGAACTATGTGCTTGCGTCGTTCTAACCGAACTGTCCGAATCGAACTGTCCCGAGGACGAAAATGTCGTCCCTTAAAAATGCGTATAGAAAAGGATGGGAAATCCCAGAATGAAAAGGATGGGTGCACAGACGAGGAGAGTGAACGTTTCCACGAAACGTAACGGACGGAAATTGGTCATAAATAAGTTTAAGGATCTACCGTACGCGACTGGCAATGCTCAGTCGCGACGAAATCTTAAGGGAAACAATTGCTTGGCCCAGATGATGGACACAAACCAGACGGGTATCGGGTTTAGGAAACGCGCGGGCCTGGTCGCCAAGTGCTAACCCGCGGTGGCCAGACCTGCGCTGTGTCGTAGGAACGCATTGTTATTTCTTTAGAGAATTTACGACTCGAAAATACCAGGAATCGTAGCCGCCACAGAGGTATACATAACACTCCACAATGAATATTATATATTATCATGAAACGTAGTAATGAGTAGCGATATCGCGTATAGAGGAGCATTAGAACTCTAATGCTACGATACGTAGACATCTACAAACGCTATTTCCTGGCAAGGAAGTGTCGCGTTTACATTCTTTTGAAGTGAATTCGAGGTATACATAACACTTCACAATGAATATTATATCTTTCCATGAAACATAGAAATGAGATGTAATATGGCGATTTAAGAAGCATATGAACTCTATTGCCTCGATACGTAGACATCTGCAAACGCTATTTCCTAGCAAGGAAGTGTTGCATGTACATTCAGTTGAAGTGTATGCGAGGTATACATGGCACTTCGCAATGAATATTATATATTATCATGAAACATAGAAATGACATGCGATATCGCGTTTTAAGAAGCATTAGAACTCTGTTTCTACGATACGTAGACTTCTGCAAACGCTATTTCCTAGCAAGGAAGTGTTGCATTTACATTCAATTGAAGTGTGTGCGAGGTATACATGGCTCTTCGCAATGAATATTATATCTTATCATGAAAGATAGAAATGAGATATGATATGGCGATTTATGAAGCATCAGATATCTTTTGCTTCGATAAGTAGACATCTGCAAACGCTATTTCCTAGCAAGGAAGTGTCGCATTTGCATTCATTTTAAGTGTATGCGGGGTATACATGGAAACTTCGCAATGAATATTATATACTATCATGAAACATAGAAATGACATGCGATATCGCGTTTTAAGAAGCATCAGATATCTATTGCTTCGATAAGTAGACATCTGCAAACGCTATTTCCTAGCAAGGAAGTGTCGCATTTACATTCATTTGAAGTGCAGACGAGGAATACATAACACTTCGCAATGAATATTATATCTTATCATGGGACATAGAACTGAGACGCGATATCGCGTATTAAGAAGCATCAGATATCTATTGCTTCGATAAGTAGACATCTACAAACGCTATTTCCTAGCAAGGAAGTGTCGCATTTACATTCATTTGAAGTGCAGACGAGGAATACATAACACTTCGCAATGAATATTATATCTTATCATGAGACATAGAACTGAGACGCGATATCGCGTTTTAAGATGCATTAGAACACTATTGCTTCGATACGTAGACATCTGCAAACGCTACTTCCTAGCAAGGAAGTGTCGCATTTACATTCTTTTGAAGTATAGACGAGATATACATAACACTGCACAATGAATATTATATCTTATCATGGAACGTGGAAATGAGATGCGATATGGCGATTTAGGAAGCATTAGAAATATATGGGTTCGATACGTAGAAATCTGCAAACGCTACTTACCACCAAGGAAGTGTCGCATTTACATTATTTTGAAAGGAATACGAGGTATACATGACACTTCGCAATGAATATTATATCTTTCCATGAAACATAGGAATGTGATGTAATATGGCGATTTAAGAAGCATTAGAACTCTATTGCTTCGATACGTAGACATCTGCAAACGCTATTTCCTAGCAAGGAAGTGTTGCATGTACATTCAATTGAAGTGTATGCGAGAAATGCATGGCACTTCGCAATGAATATTATATCTTATCATGAAACATAGAAATGAGATGTGATATGGCGATTTATGAAGCATCAGATATCTATTGCTTCGATACGTAGACATCTGCAAACTCTATTTCCTGGCAAGGAAGTGTCGCGTTTACATTATTTTGAAGTGAATACGAGGTATACATAACACTCCACAATGAATATTATATATTATCATGAAACATAGTAATGAGTAGCGATATCCCGTATAGGGGAGCATTAGAAATCTAATGCTACGATACGTAGACATCTGCAAACGCTATTTCCTGGCAAGGAAGTGTCGCGTTTACAATCTTTTGAAGCGAATTCGAGGTATACATAACACTTCACAATGAATATTATATCTTTCCATGAAACATAGAAATTAGATGTAATATGGCGATTTAAGAAGCATCAGAACTCTATTGCATCGATACGTAGACATCTGCAAACGCTATTTCCTAGCAAAGAAGTGTTGCATATACATTCAATTGAAGTGTATGCGAGGTATACATGGCACTTCGCAATGAATATTATATATTATCATGAAACATAGAAATGACATGCGATATCGCGTTTTAGGAAGCATTAGACCTCTGTTTCTACGATACGTAGACTTCTGCAAACGCTATTTCCTAGCAAGGAAGTGTCGCATTAACATTCATTTGAAGTGTATGCGAGTTATACATGGCACTTCGCAATGAATATTATATATTATCATGAAACATAGAAATGACATGCGATATCGCGTTTTAAGAAGCATCAGATATCTATTGCTTCGATAAGTAGACATCTGCTAACGCTATTTCCTAGCAAGGAAGTGTCGCATTTGCATTCATTTTAAGTGAATACGAGGTATACATAACACTTCACAATGAATATTATATCCTTCCATGAAACATAGAAATGAGGTGTAATATGGCGATTTAAGAAGCATTAGAACTCTATTGCTTCGATACGTAGACATCTGAAAACAGTATTTCCTGGCAAGGAAGTGTCGCATTTACATCCTATGGAAGTGAGTACAAGGTATATATAACACTCCACAATGAATTTTATATATTATCATGAAACATAGGAATGAGTAGCGATATCGCGTTTTGAAAAGCATTAGAATTCTACTACTACGATACGTAGACATCTACAAACGCTATTTCCTGGCAAGGAGGTGTCGCGTTTACATTCTTTAGAAGTATAGACGAGATATACATAACACTGCACAATGAATATTATATCTTATCATGGAACGTAGAAATGAGATGCGATATGGCGTTTTAGGAAACATTAGAAATATATTGGTTCGATACGTAGATATCTACAAACGCTACTTACTACCAAGGAAGTGTCGAATTTACATTATTTTGAAAGGAATACGAGGTATACATGACACTTCGCAATGAATATTATATCTTTCCATGAAACATAGGAATGAGATGTAATATGGCGATTTAAGAAGCATTAGAACTCTATTGCTTCGATACGTAGACATCTGCAAACGCTATTTCCTAGCAAGGAAGTGTCGCATTTACATTCAATTGGAGCGTATGCGAGGTATACATGGCTCTTCGCAATGAATATTATATCTTATCATGAAACATAGAAATGAGATGTGATATGGCGATTTATGAAGCATCAGATATCTATTGCTTCGATAAGTAGACATCTGCAAACGCTATTTCCTAGCAAGGAAGTGTCGCATTTACATTCATTTGAAGTGCAGACGAGGAATACATAACACTTCGCAATGAATATTATATCTTATCATGAGACATAGAACTGAGACGCGATATCGCGTTTTAAGATGCATAAGAACACTATTGCTTCGATACGTAGACATCTGCAAACGCTACTTTCTAGCAAGGAAGTGTCGCATTTACATTCTTTTGAAGTATAGACGAGATATACATAACACTGCACAACGAATATTATATCTTATCATGGAACGTGGAAATGAGATGCGATATGGCGATTTAGGAAGCATTAGAAATATATTGGTTCGATACGTAGATATCTGCAAACGCTACTTACTACCAAGGAAGTGTCGCATTTTCATTATTTTGAAAGGAATACGAGGTATACATGACACTTCGCAATGAATATTATATCTTTCCATGAAACATAGGAATGAGTAGCGATATCGCGTTTTGAAAAGCATTAGAATTCTACTACTACGATACGTAGACATCTACAAACGCTATTTCCTGGCAAGGAGGTGTCGCGTTTACATTCTTTTGAAGTATAGACGAGATATACATAACACTGCACAATGAATATTATATCTTATCATGGAACGTAGAAATGAGATGCGATATGGCGTTTTAGGAAACATTAGAAATATATTGGTTCGATACGTAGATATCTGCAAACGCTACTTACTACCAAGGAAGTGTCGCATTTACATTATTTTGAAAGGAATACGAGGTATACATGACACTTCGCAATGAATATTATATCTTTCCATGAAACATAGGAATGAGATGTAATATAGCGATTTAAGAAGCATTAGAACTCTATTGCTTCGATACGTAGACATCTGCAAACGCTATTTCCTAGCAAGGAAGTGTCGCATTTACATTCATTTGAAGTGCAGACGTGGAATACATAACACTTCGCAATGAATATTATATCTTATCATGAGACATAGAACTGAGACGCGATATCGCGTTTTAAGATGCATAAGAACACTATTGCTTCGATACGTAGACATCTGCAAACGCTACTTCCTAGCAAGGAAGTGTCGCATTTACATTCTTTTGAAGTATAGACGAGATATACATAACACTGCACAATGAATATTATATCTTATCATGGAACGTAGAAATGAGATGCGATATGGCGATTTAAGAAGCATTAGAAATATATTGTTTCGATACGTAGACATCTGCAAACGCTACTTGCTACCAAGGAAGTGTCGCATTTGCATTCATTTTAAGTGAATACGAGGTATACATAACACTTCACAATGAATATTTTATCTTTCCATGAAACATAGAAATGAGATGTAATATGGCGATTTAAGAAGCATTAGAACTCTATTGCTTCGATACGTAGACATCTGCAAACGCTATTTCCTAGCAAGGAAGTGCTGCATGTACATTCAATTGAAGTGTATGCGAGGTATGCATGGCACTTCGCAATGTATATTATATCTTATCATGAAACATAGAAATGAGATGTGATATGGCGATTTATGAAGCATCAGATATCTATTGCTTCGATACGTAGACATCTGCAAACGCTATTTCCTAGCAAGGAAGTGTCGCATTTACATTCAATTGAAGTGTATGCGAGGTATACATGGCACTTCGCAATGAATATTATATATTATCATGAAACATAGAAATGAGATATGATATGGCTATTTATGAAGCATCAGATATCTTTTGCTTCGATAAGTAGACATCTGCAAACGCTATTTCCTAGCAAGGAAGTGTCGCATTTGCATTCATTTTAAGTGAATACGAGGTATACATAACACTTCACAATGAATATTATATCTTTCCATGAAACATAGAAATGGGATGTAATATGGCGATTTAAGAAGCATTAGAACTCTATTGCTTCGATACGTAGACATCTGCAAACTCTATTTCCTAGCAAGGAAGTGTTGCATGTACATTCAATTGAAGTGTATGCGAGGTATGCATGGCACTTCGCAATGAACATTATATATTATCATGAAACATAATAATGACATGCGATATCGCGTTTTAAGAAGCGTTAGAACTCTGTTTCTACGATACGCAGACTTCTGCAAACACTATTTCCTAGCAAGGAAGTGTCGCATTAACATTCATTTGAAGTGCAGACGTGGAATACATAACACTTCGGAATGAATATTATATCTTATCATGAGAAACAGAATTGAGATGCAATTATCGCGTTTTAAGATGCACTAGAATTCTATTGCTTCGATACGTAGACATCTGTCAACGCTATTTCCTAGCAAGGAAGTGTCGCATTTACATTCATTTGAAGTGAAAACGAGGTATAAGTGACACTTCGCAATGAATAATAGATCTTATCATGAAACATAGAAATGAGATGCGATATCGTGTTTTAAGAAGCATTAGATCGCTATTGCTTCGATACGTAGATATCTGCAAACGCTACTTCCTAGCAAGGAAGTGTCGCATTTACATTCATTTGAAGTGAATACGAGGTATACATGACAATTCGGAATGGATATTATATCTTATCATGAAACATAGTAATGAGATGCGATATCGTGTTTTAAGAAGCATTAGATCTCCATTGCTTCGATACGTAGACATATGCAAACGCTATTTCCTAGCAAGGATGCGTCGCATTTACATTCTTTTGAAGTGTATACGAGGTATACATGACACTTCGGAATGGATATTATATCTTATCATGAAACATAGAAATGAGATGCGATATCGCGTTTGAAGAAGCATTAGAGCACTATTGCCTCGATACGTAGACATCTGCAAACGCAATTTCCTAGGAAGGAAGTGTGGCATTTACATTCATTTGAAGTGAATACGAGGTATAAGTGACACTTCGCAATGAATAATAGATCTTGTTCATGAAACATAGAAATGAGATGCGGTATCGTGTTTTAAAAAGCTTTAGAACTCAATTGCTTTGATACGTAGACATTTGCAAAAGCTATTACCTAGCAAGGAAGTGTCGCATTTATATTCTTTAGATGTGAATACGAGGAATACATGACACTTCGCAATGAATATTATATCTTGTTATGAAACATAGAAATGAGATGCGGTATCCCGTTTTAAGAAGTAATAGAACACTATTGCTTCGGTACGGAGACATCTGCAAACGCTATTTCCTAGCAAGGAAGTGTCGCATTTACATTCTTTTGATGTGAATACGAGGTATACATGACACTTCGCAATAAATATTATATCTTGTTATGAAACATGGAAATGAGTTGCGATAACGTGTTTTAAGAAGCATTAGATCTCTACTGCTTCGATACGTAGACATCTGCAAACGCTACTTCCTAGCAAGGAAGTGTCGCATTTACTTTCGTTTGAAGTGAATACGAGGTATACATGACACTTCGGAATGGATATTATATCTTATCATGAAACATAGAAATGAGATGCGATATCGCGTTTGAAGAAGCATTAGAGCACTATTTCCTCGATACGTAGACATCTGCAAACGCTATTTCCTAGCAAGGAAGTGACGCATTTACAATCATTTGAAGAGAGTACGAGGTATAAGTGACACTTCGCAATGAATAATAAATCTTATCATGAAACATAGAAATGAGATGCGATATCGTGTTTTAAGAAGCATTAGATCTCTATTGCTTCGATACGTAGACATCTGCAAACGCTACTTCCTAGCAAGGAAGTGTCGCAATTACATTCATTTGAAGTGTATACGAGGTATACATGACACTTCGGAATGGATATTATATCTTATCATGAAACATAGAAATGAGATGCGATATCGCGTCTGAAGAAGCATTAGAGCACTATTGCCTCGATACGTAGACATTTGCAAACGCTATTTCCTAGCAAGGAAGTGTCGCAATTACAATCATTTGAAGAGAGTATGAGGTATAAGTGACACTTCGCAATGAATAATAGATCTTATCATGAAACATAGAAATGAGATGCGATATCGTATTTTAAGAAGCATTAGATCTCTATTGCTTCGATACGTAGACATCTGCAAACGCTACTTCCTAGCAAGGAAGTGTCGCATTTACATTCATTTGAAGTGAATACGAGGTATACATGACACTTCGGAATGGATATTATATCTTATCATGAAACCTAGAAAAGAGATGCGATATCGCGTTTTAAGAAGCATTAGAGCACTATTGCCTCGATACGTAGACATCTGCAAACGCTATTTCCTCTCAAGCAAGTGTGGCATTTACATTCATTTGAAGTGAATACGAGGTATAAGAGACACTTCGCAATGAATAATAGATCGCATCATGAAACATAGAAATTAGATGCGATATCGTGTTTTAAGAAGCATTTGAGCTCTATTGCGTCGATACATAGACATCTGCAAACGCTGTTTCCTAACAAGAAAGTGTCGCATTTACATTCATTTGAAGTGTATGCGAGGTATAAGTGACAATTCGCAATGAATAATAGATCTTATCATGAAACATAGAAATGAGATGCGATATCGCGTTTGAAGAAGCATTAGAGCACTATTGCCTCGATACGTAGACATCTGCAAACGCTATTTCCTAGCAAGCATGTGTCGCATTTACATTCTTTTGAAGTGTATACGAGGTATACATGACACTTCGGAATTGAAATTATATCTTATCATGAAACATAGAAATGAGATGCGATATCGCATTTGAAGAAGCATTAGAGCACTATTGCCTCGATACGTAGACATCTGCAAACGCTATTTCCTAGCATGGAAGTGACGCATTTACAATCATTTGAAGAGAGTACGAGGTATAAGTGACACTTCGCAATGAATAATAGATCATATCATGAAACATAGAAATGAGATGCGATAACGTGTTTTAAGAAGCATTAGATCTCTATTGCTTCGATACGTAGACATCTGCAAACGCTATTTCTTAGCAAGGAAGTGTCGCATTTACATTCATTTGAAGTGAATACGAGGTATACATGACAATTCGGAATGGATATTATATCTTATCATGAAACATAGTAATGAGATGCGATATCGTGTTTTAAGAAGCATTAGATCTCCATTGCTTCGATACGTAGACATATGCAAACGCTATTTCCTAGCAAGGAAGTGTCGCATTAACATTCATTTGAAGTGCAGACGTGGAATACATAACACTTCGGAATGAATATTATATCTTATCATGAGAAACAGAATTGAGATGCAATTATCGCGTTTTAAGATGCACTAGAATTCTATTGCTTCGATACGTAGACATCTGTCAACGCTATTTCCTAGCAAGGAAGTGTCGCATTTACATTCTTTTGAAAGGAATACGAGGTAGACGTGACACATCGCAATGGATATTATATCTTATCATGAAACATAGAAATGAAATGCGATATGGCGATTTATGAATCATTGGATGTCTATTGCTTCGATACGTAGACATCTGCAAACGCTATTTCCTGGCAAGGAAGTATCGCGTTTACAATCTTTTGAAGCGAATTCGAGGTATACATAACACTTCACAATGAATATTATATCTTTCCATGAAACATAGAAATGAGATATAATATGGCGATTTAAGAAGCATCAGAACTCTATTGCATCGCTACGTAGACATCTGCAAACGATATTTCCTAGCAAAGAAGTGTTGCATATACATTCAATTGAAGTGAATGCGAGGTATACATGGCACTTCGCAATGAATATTATATATTATCATGAAACATAGAAATGACATGCGATATCGCGTTTTAAGAAGCATTAGAACTCTGTTTCTACGATACGTAGACTTCTGCAAACGCTATTTCCTAGCAAGGAAGTGTCGCATTTACATTCAATTGGAGCGTATGCGAGGTATACATGGCTCTTCGCAATGAATATTATATCTTATCATGAAACATAGAAATGAGATGTGATATGGCGACTTATGAAGCATCAGATATCTATTGCTTCGATACGTAGACATCTGCATACTTTATTTCCTGGCAAGGAAGTGTCGCGTTTACATTCTTTTGAAGTGAATACGAGGTATACATAACACTTCACAATATATATTATATCTTTCCATGAAACATAGAAATGAGATGTAATATGGCGATTTAAGAAGCATTAGAACTCTATTGCTTCGATACGTAGACATCTGAAAACAGTATTTCCTGGCAAGGAAGTGTCGCATTTACATCCTATGGAAGTGAGTACAAGCTACATATAACACTCCACAATGAATTTTATATATTATCATGAAACATAGGAATGAGTAGCGATATCGCGTTTTGAAAAGCATTAGAATTCTACTACTACGATACGTAGACATCTACAAACGCTATTTCCTGGCAAGGAGGTGTCGCGTTTACATTCTTTTGAAGTATAGACGAGATATACATAACACTGCACAATGAATATTATATCTTATCATGGAACGTAGAAATGAGATGCGATATGGCGTTTTAGGAAACATTAGAAATATATTGGTTCGATACGTAAATATCTGCAAACGCTACTTGCTACCAAGGAAGTGTCGCATTTACATTATTTTGAAAGGAATACGAGGTATACATGACACTTCGCAATGAATATTATATCTTTCCATGAAACATAGGAATGAGATGTAATATGGCGATTTAAGAAGCATTAGAACTCTATTGCTTCGATACCTAGACATCTGCAAACGCTATTTCCTAGCAAGGAAGTGTCGCATTTACATTCATTTGAAGTGCAGACGTGGAATACATAACACTTCGCAATGAATATTATATCTTATCATGAGACATAGAACTGAGACGCGATATCGCGTTTTAAGATGCATAAGAACACTATTGCTTCGATACGTAGACATCTGCAAACGCTACTTCCTAGCAAGGAAGTGTCGCATTTACATTCTTTTGAAGTATAGACGAGATATACATAACACTGCACAATGAATATTATATCTTATCATGGAACGTAGAAATGAGATGCGATATGGCGATTTAAGAAGCATTAGAAATATATTGTTTCGATACGTAGACATCTGCAAACGCTACTTACTACCAAGGAAGTGTCGCATTTACATTATTTTGAAAGGAATACGAGGTATACATGACACTTCGCAATGAATATTATATCTTATCATGAAACATAGAAATGAGATGTAATATGGCGTTTTAAGAAGCATTAGAACTCTATTGCTTCGATTCGTAGACATCTACCAACGCTATTTCCTAGCAAGGAAGTGTCGCATTTGCATTCATTTTAAGTGAATACGAGGTATACATAACACTTCACAATGAATATTATATCTTTCCATGAAACATAGAAATGAGATGTAATATGGCGATTTAAGAAGCATTAGAACTCTATTGCTTCGATACGTAGACATCTGCAAACGCTATTTCCTAGCAAGGAAGTGTTGCATGTACATTCAGTTGAAGTGTATGCGAGGTATGCATGGCACTTCGCAATGTATATTATATCTTATCATGAAACATAGAAATGAGATGTGATATGGCGATTTATGAAGCATCAGATATCTATTGCTTCGATACGTAGACATCTGCATACTTTATTTCCTGGCAAGGAAGTGTCGCGTTTACATTCTTTTGAAGTGAATACGAGGTATACATAACACTCCACAATGAATATTATATATTATCATGAAACGTAGTAATGAGTAGCGATATCGCGAATAGAGGAGCATTAGAAATCTAATGCTACGATACGTAGACATCTGCAAACGCTATTTCCTGGCAAGGAAGTGTCGCGTTTACATTCTTTTGAAGTGAATTCGAGGTACACATAACACTACACAATGAATATTATATCTTTCCATGAAACATAGAAATGAGATGTAATATGGCGATTTAAGAAGCATTTGAACTCTATTGCTTCGATACATAGACATCTGCAAACGCTATTTCCTAGCAAGGAAGTGTTGCATGTACATTCAATTGAAGTCTATGCGAGGTATACATGGCACTTCGCAATGAATATTTTATATTATCATGAAACATACTAATGACATGCGATATCGCGTTTTAAGAAGCGTTAGAACTCTGTTTCTACGATACGCAGACTTCTGCAAACGCTATTTCCTAGCAAGGAAGTGTCGCATTAACATTCATTTGAAGTGCAGACGTGGAATACATAACACTTCGGAATGAATATTATATCTTATCATGAGACACAGAATTGAGATGCAATTATCGCGTTTTAAGATGCACTAGAATTCCACTGCTTCGATACGTAGACATCTGTCAACGCTATTTCCTAGCAAGGAAGTGTCGCATTTACATTTTTTTGAAAGGAATACGAGGTATACATGACACATCGCAATGGATATTATATCTTATCATGAAACATAGAAATGAGATGCGATATGGCGATTTATGAAGCATTGGATGTCTATTGCTTCGATACGTAGACATCTGCAAACGCTATTTCCTAGCAAGGAAGTGTCGCATTTACATTCATTTTAAGTGTATGCGAGGTATACATGACACTTCGCAATGAATATTATATATTATCATGAAACATAGAAATGACATGCGATATCGCGTTTTAAGAAGCATCAGATATCTATTGCTTCGATAAGTAGACATCTGCAAACGCTATTTCCTAGCAAGGAAGTGTCGCATTTACATTCAATTGAAGTGTATGCGAGGTATACATGGCACTTCGCAATGAATATTATATATTATCATGAAACATAGAAATGAGATATGATATGGCTATTTATGAAGCATCAGATATCTTTTGCTTCGATAAGTAGACATCTGCAAACGCTATTTCCTAGCAAGGAAGTGTCGCATTTGCATTCATTTTAAGTGTATGCGGGGTATACATGGAAACTTCGCAATGAATATTATATACTATCATGAAGCATAGAAATGACATGCGATATCGCGTTTTAAGAAGCATCAGATATTTATTGCTTCGATAAGTAGACATCTGCAAACGCTATTTCCTAGCAAGGAAGTGTCGCATTTACATTCATTTGAAGTGCAGACGAGGAATACATAACACTTCGCAATGAATATTATATCTTATCGTGAGACATAGAACTGAGACGCGATATCGCGTTTTAAGAAGCATCAGATATCTATTGCTTCGATAAGTAGACATCTACAAACGCTATCTCCTAGCAAGGAAGTGTCGCATTTACATTCATTTGAAGTGCAGACGAGGAATACATAACACTTCGCAAATGAATATTATATCTTATCATGAGACATAGAACTGAGACGCGATATCGCGTTTTAAGATGCATTAGAACACTATTGCTTCGATACGTAGACATCTGCAAACGCTACTTCCTAGCAAGGAAGTGTCGCATTTACATTCTTTTGAAGTATAGACGAGATATACATAACACTGCACAATGAATATTATATCTTATCATGGAACGTGGAAATGAGATGCGATATGGCGATTTAGGAAGCATTAGAAATATATTGGTTCGATACGTAGATATCTGCAAACGCTACTTACTACCAAGGAAGTGTCGCATTTACATTATTTTGAAGGGAATACGAGGTATACATGACACTTCGCAATGAATATTATATCTTATCATGAAACATAGAAATGAGATGTAATACGGCGATTTAAGAAGCATTAGAACACTATTGCTTCGATTCGTAGACATCTACCAACGCTATTTCCTAGCAAGGAAGTGTCGCATTTGCATTCATTTTAAGTGAATACGAGGTATACATAACACTTCACAATGAATATTATATCTTTCCATGAAACATAGAAATGAGATGTAATATGGCGATTTAAGAAGCATTAGAACTCTATTGCTTCGATACGTAGACATCTGCAAACGCTATTTCCTAGCAAGGAAGTGTTGCATGTACATTCAATTGAAGTGTATGCGAGGTATGCATGGCACTTCGCAATGAATATTATATCTTATCATGAAACATAGAAATGAGATGTGATATGGCGATTTATGAAGCATCAGATATCTATTGCTTCGATACGTAGACATCTGCATACTTTATTTCCTGGCAAGGAAGTGTCGCGTTTACATTCTTTTGAAGTGAAAACGAGGTATACATAACACTCCACAATGAATATTATATATTATCATGAAACATAGTAATGAGTAGCGATATCGCGTATAGAGGAGCATTAGAAATCTAATGCTACGATACGTAGACATCTGCAAACGCTATTTCCTGGCAAGGAAGTGTCGCGTTTACATTCTTTTGAAGTGAATTCGAGGTACACATAACACTTCACAATGAATATTATATCTTTCCATGAAACATAGAAATGAGATGTAATATGGCGATTTAAGAAGCATTAGAACCCTATTGCTTCGATACGTAGACATCTGCAAACTCTATATCCTAGCAAGGAAGTGTTGCATGTACATTCAATTGAAGTCCATGCGAGGTATACATGGCACTTCGCAATGAATATTATATATTATCATGAAACATAATAATGACATGCGATATCGCGTTTTAAGAAGCGTTAGAACTCTGTTTCTACGATACGCAGACTTCTGCAAACACTATTTCCTAGCAAGGAAGTGTCGCATTAACATTCATTTGAAGTGCAGACGTGGAATACATAACACTTCGGAATGAATATTATATCTTATCATGAGACACAGAATTGAGATGCAATTATCGCGTTTTAAGATGCACTAGAATTCCATTGCTTCGATACGTAGACATCTGTCAACGCTATTTCCTAGCAAGGAAGTGTCGCATTTACATTCTTTTGAAAGGAATACGAGGTATACATGACACATCGCAATGGATATTATATCTTATCATGAAACATAGAAATGAGATGCGATATGGCGATTTATGAAGCATTGGATGTCTATTGCTTCGATACGTAGACATCTGCAAACGCTATTTCCTAGCAAGGAAGTGTCACATTTTCATTCTTTTGAAGTGTATGCGAGGTATACATGGCACTTCGCAATGAATATTATATATTATCATGAAACATAGAAATGACATGCGATATCGCGTTTTAAGAAGCATCAGATATCTATTGCTTCGATAAGTAGACATCTGCAAACGCTATTTCCTAGCAAGGAAGTGTCGCATTTGCATTCATTTTAAGTGTATGCGAGATATACATGGCACTTCGCAATGAATATTATATATTATCATGAAACATAGACATGACATGCGATATCGCGTTTTAAGAAGCATCAGATACCTATTGCTTCGATAAGTAGACATCTGCAAACGCTATTTCCTAGCAAAGAAGTGTCGCATTTGCATTCATTTGAAGTGAATACGAGGTATACATAACACTTCGCAATGAATATTATATCTTGTTATGAAACATAGAAGTGAGATGCGGTATCCCGTTTTAAGAAGTAATAGAACTCTATTGCTTCGGTACGGAGACACCTGCAAACGCTATTTCCTAGCAAGGAAGTGTCGCATTTACATTCTTTTGATGTGAATACGAGGTATACATGACACTTCGCAATAAATATTATATCTTGTTATGAAACATAGAAATGAGATGCGATATCGTGTTTTAAGAAGCATTAGATCGCTATTGCTTCGATACGTAGATATCTGCAAACGCTACTTCCTAGCAAGGAAGTGTCGCATTTACATTCATTTGAAGTGAATACGAGGTATACATGACAATTCGGAATGGATATTATATCTTATCATGAAACATAGTAATGAGATGCGATATCGTGTTTTAAGAAGCATTAGATCTCCATTGCTTCGATACGTAGACATATGCAAACGCTATTTCCTAGCAAGGAAGTGTCGCATTTACATTCATTTGAAGTGAATACGAGGTATAAGTGACACTTCGCAATGAATAATAGATCTTATCATGAAACATAGAAATGAGATGCGATATCGTGTTTTAAGAAGCATTAGATCGCTGTTGCTTCGATACGTAGACATCTGCAAACGCTACTTCCTAGCAAGGTAGTGTCACATTTACATTCGTTTGATGTGAATACGAGGTATACATGACACTTCGGAATGGATATTATATCTTATCATGAAACATAGAAATGAGATGCGATATCGCGTTTGAAGAAGCATTAGGGCACTATTGCCTCGATACGTAGACATCTGCAAACGCTATTTCCTAGCAAGGAAGTGTCGCATTTACATTCATTTGAAGTGAATACGAGGTATAAGTGACACTTCGCAATGAATAATAGATCTTATCATGAAACATAGAAATGAGATGCGATATCGTGTTTTAAGAAGCATTAGATCGCTATTGCTTCGATACGTAGATATCTGCAAACGCTACTTCCTAGCAAGGAAGTGTCGCATTTACATTCATTTGAAGTGAATACGAGGTATACATGACAATTCGGAATGGATATTATATCTTATCATGAAACATAGTAATGAGATGCGATATCGTGTTTTAAGAAGCATTAGATCTCCATTGCTTCGATACGTAGACATATGCAAACGCTATTTCCTAGCAAGGATGCGTCGCATTTACATTCATTTGAAGTGAATACGAGGCATACATGACACTTCGGAATGGATATTATATCTTATCATGAAACATAGTAATGAGATGCGATATCGTGTTTTAAGAAGCATTAGATCTCCATTGCTTCGATACGTAGACATATGCAAACGCCATTTCCTAGCAAGGATGCGTCGCATTTGCATTCTTTTGAAGTGTATACGAGGTATACATGACACTTCGGAATGGATATTATATCTTATAATGAAACATAGAAATCAGATGCTATATCGCGTTTGAAGAAGCATTAGAGCACTATTGCCTCGATACGTAGACATCTGCAAACGCTATTTCCTAGGAAGGAAGTGTGGCATTTACATTCATTTGAAGTGAATACGAGGTATAAGTGACACTTCGCAATGAATAATAGATCTTATCATGAAACATAGAAATGAGATGCGATATCGTGTTTTAAGAAGCATTAGAACTCTATTGCTTCGATACGTAGACATTTGCAAACGTTATTACCTAGCAAGGCAGAGTCGCATTTACATTCATTTGAAGTGAATACGAGGTATACATGACAATTCGGAATGGATATTATATCTTATCATTAAGCATAGAAATGAGATGCGATATCGCGTTTTAAGAAGCATTAGAGCACTTTTGCCTCGATACGTAGACATTTGCAAACGCTATTACCTAGCAAGGAAGTGTCGCATTTACATTCTTTAGATGTGAATACGAGGAATACATGACACTTCGCAATGAATATTATATCTTGTTACGAAACATAGAAATGAGATGCGGTATCCCGTTTTAAGAAGTAATAGAACACTATTGCTTCGGTGCGGAGACATCTGCAAACGCTATTTCCTAGCAAGGATGTGTCGCATTTACATTCTTTTGAAGTGTATACGAGGTATACACGACACTTCGGAATGGATATTATATCTTATCATGAAACATAGAAGTGAGATGCAATATCGCGTTTGAAGAAGCATTAGAGCACTATTGCTTCGATACGTAGACATCTGCAAACGCTACTTCCTAGCAAGGAAGTGTCGCATTTACATTCATTTGATGTGAATTCGAGGTATACATGACACTTCGGAATGGATATTATATCTTATCATGAAACATAGAAATGAGATGCGATATCGCGTTTGAAGAAGCATTAGAGCACTATTGCCTCGATACGTAGACATCTGCAAACGCTATTTCCCAGCAAGGAAGTGTCGCATTTACATTCATTTGAAGTGAATACGAGGTATAAGTGACACCTCGCAATGAATAATAGATCTTATCATGAAACATAGAAATGAGATGCGATATGGTGTTTTAAGAAGCTTTAGAACTCAATTGCTTCGATACGTAGACATTTGCAAACGCTATTACCTAGCAAGGAAGTGTCGCATTTACATTCTTTAGATGTGAATACGGGGAATACATGAAACTTCGCAATGAATATTATATCTTGTTATGAAACATAGAAATGAGATGCGGTATCCCGTTTTAAGAAGTAATAGAACTCTATTGGTTCGGTACGGAGACATCTGCAAACGCTATTTCCTAGCAAGGAAGTGTCGCATTTACATTCTTTTGAAGTGAATACGAGGAATACATGACACTTCGCAATGAATATTATATCTTGTTATGAAACATAGAAATGAGATGCGGTATCCCGTTTTAAGAAGTAATAGAACTCTATTGCTTCGGTACGGAGACATCTGCAAACGCTATTTCCTAGCATGGAAGTTTCGCATTTACATTCTTTTGAAGTGAATACGAGATATACATGACACTTCGCAATGAATATTATATCTTATCATGAAACATAGAAGTGAGATGCGATATCGCGTTTTAAGAAGCATTAGAACTCTATTGCTACGATACGTAGACATCTGCAAACAATATTTCCTAGCAAGAAAGTGTCGCATTTACATTCTTTTGAAGTGAATGCGAGGTATACATAACACTCCACAATGAATATTATATCTTATCACGAAACATAGAAATGAAATGCGACATCTCCTTCTAAGTAGCATTAAAACTCTATTGCTACGATACGTTGACATCTGCAAACGCTATTTCCTGGCATGGAAGTTTCGCATTTACATTCTTTTGAAGTGAATACGAGATATACATGACACTTCGCAATGGATACTATATGTTATCATGAAACATAGATGTGAGATGCGATATCGCGTTTTAGGAAGCATTAGAACTCTATTGCTACGATGCGTAGACATCTGCAATTGATATTTCCTAGCAAGGAAGTGTCGCATTTACATCCTTTTGAAGTGATTACGAGGTATACGTAACACTCCACAATGAATATTATATCTTATCAGGAAACATAGAAATGAAATGCGACATCTCGCTTTAAGTAGCATTAGAACTCTATTGCAACGATACGTAGACATCTGCTAACGCAATTTCCTAGCATGGAAATGTCGCACTTACATTCCATTAAAGTCAATACGAGGTATACATAACATTACACAATGAATATTATATCTTATTACGAAACATAGAAATGAAATACGACATCTCGTTTTAAGAAGCATTAGTACTCTATTGCTACGATACGTAGTCATCTGCAAACAATATTGACTAGCAAGGAAGTGTCGCATATACATTCTTTTCAAGTGAATACGAGGTATACATAACACTCCACAATGAATATTATATCTTATCACGAAACATAGAAATGAAATGCGACATCTCGTTTTAAGAAGCATTAGAACGCTATTGCTACGATACGTAGACATCTGCAAACGCTATTCCCTAGCATGGAAGTGTCGCATTTACATTCTTCTGAAGTGAATACGAGGTATACATAACACTCCACAGTGAATATTATATCTTATCTTGAAACATAGAAATGAAATGCAACATCTCGTTTTAAGTAGCATTAAAACTCTATTGCTACGATACGTAGACATCTGCAAACGCTATTTCCTAGCATGGAAGTGTCGCATTTACATTCATTTGAAGTGAATACGAGATATACATGACACTTCGCAATGAGAATTATATCTTATAATGAAACATAGGAATGTGATGCGATATCGCGTTTTGAGAAGCATTAGAACCCTATTGCTAATATACGTAGACATATGCAAATGTTATTTCCTAGCAAAGAAGTGTCGCATTTACATTCTTTTGAAGTGAATACGAGGTATACATAACATTCCACAATGAATATTATATTTTATTACGAAACATAGAAATGAAATACGACATCTCATTTTAAGAAACATTAGAACTCTATCGCTACGATACGTAGACATCTGCAAACGCTATTTCCTAGCACGGAAGTTTCGCCTTTACATTCTTTTGAAGTAAATACGAGGTATACATGACGCTTCGCAATGAATATTATATCTTATCATGAATCATAGAAGTGAGATGCGATGTCGCGTTTTAAGAAGCACTAGAACTCTATTGCTACGATACGTAGACATCTGCAAACGCTATTTCCTAGCATGGGAGTGTCGCATTTACATTCTTGTGAAGTGAAATCGAGGTATACATGACACTTCGCAATGAATATTATATCTTATCATGAAACATAGAAGTGAGATGCGATATGGCGTTTTATGAAGCATTAGAACTCTATTGCTACGATACGTAGAGATCCGCAAACGCTATTTCCTAGCAAGGAAGTGTCGCATTTACATTCCTTTGAAGTGAATGCGAGGTATACTAGACACTTCGCAATGAATATTATATCTTATCATGAAACATAGGAATGAGGTTCTATATCCCGTTCTGAGAAGCATTAGAACTCTATTGCTAATATACGTAGACATCTGCATACAATATTTCCTAGCTAGGAAATGCCGCACTTACATTCCATTGAAGTGAATACGAGGTATACATAACATTACACAATGAATGTTATATCATATTAAGAAACATAGAAATGAAATACGACATCTCGTTTTAAGAAGCATTAGTACTCTATTGCTAATATACGTAGACATCTGCAAACAATATTTCCTAGCAAGGAAATGTCGCAATTACATTACATTGAAGTGAATACGATGTATGCATAACATTACACAATGAATATTATATCTTACTACGAAACATAGAAATGAAATACGACATCTCGTTTTAAGAAGCATTAGTACTCTATTGCTGTGATACGTAGACATCTGCAAACAATATTTCCTAGCATGTGAGTGTCGCATTTACATTCTTTTGTACTGAGTACGAGGTATACATGACACTTCGCAATGAATATTAAATCTTATCATGAAACATAGAAGTGAGATGCGATATCGCGTTTTAAGAAGCATTAGAACCCTATTGCTACGATACGTAGACATCTGGAAACGCTATTCCCTAGCATGGAAGTGTCGTATTTACATTCTTTTGAAGTGAATACGAGATATACATGACACATCGCAATGGATACTATATCTTATCATGAAACATAGAAGTGAGATGCGATATCGCGTTTTAGGAAGCATTAGAACTCTCTTGCTACGATATGTAAACATCTGCAAACGCTACTTCCTAGCATGGAAGTGTCGCATTTACATTCTTTTGAAGTGAAAACGAGGTATACATGACACTTCGCAATGAATATTATATCTTATCATGAAACATAGGAATGTGGTGCTATATCGCGTTTTGAGAAGCATTAGAACTCTATTGCTAATATGCGTAGACATCTGCAAACAATATTTCCTAGCAAGGAAATGTCGCAATTACATTCCATTGAAGTCAATACGAGGTATACATAACATTACACAGTGAATATTATATCTTATCACGAAACATAGAAATGAAATACGACATCTTGTTTTAAGAAGCATTAGAACTCTATTGCTACGATACGTAGACACCTGCAAACGCTATTTCCTAACATGGAAGTGTCGCATTTACATTCTTTTGGGTTGAATACGAGGTATACATGACACTTCGCAATGAGTATTTTGTCTTATAATGAAACATAGGAATGAGATGCGATATCGCGTTTTGAGAAGCGTTAGAACTCTATTGCTAATATACGTAGACATCTGCAAACGCTACTTCCTTGCATGGAAGTGTCGCATTTACATTCTTTTGTAGTGAATACGAGGTATACATGACACTTCGCAATGAATATTATATCTGATTACGAAGCATAGAAATGAAATGCGACATCTCGTTTTAAGAAGAATTAGAACTTTATTGCTACGATACGTAGACATCTGCAAACGCTATTTCCTAGCACGGAAGTTTCGCCTTTACATTCTTTTGAAGTAAATACGAGGTATACATGACGCTTCGCAATGAATATTATATCTTATCATGAATCATAGAAGTGAGATGCGATGTCGCGTTTTAAGAAGCACTAGAACTCTATTGCTACGATACGTAGACATCTGCAAACGCTATTTCCTAGCATGGGAGTGTCGCATTTACATTCTTGTGAAGTGAAATCGAGGTATACATGACACTTCGCAATGAATATTATATCTTATCATGAAACATAGAAGTGAGATGCGATATGGCGTTTTATGAAGCATTAGAACTCTATTGCTACGATACGTAGAGATCCGCAAACGCTATTTCCTAGCAAGGAAGTGTCGCATTTACATTCCTTTGAAGTGAATGCGAGGTATACTAGACACTTCGCAATGAATATTATATCTTATCATGAAACATAGGAATGAGGTTCTATATCCCGTTCTGAGAAGCATTAGAACTCTATTGCTAATATACGTAGACATCTGCATACAATATTTCCTAGCTAGGAAATGCCGCACTTACATTCCATTGAAGTGAATACGAGGTATACATAACATTACACAATGAATGTTATATCATATTAAGAAACATAGAAATGAAATACGACATCTCGTTTTAAGAAGCATTAGTACTCTATTGCTAATATACGTAGACATCTGCAAACAATATTTCCTAGCAAGGAAATGTCGCAATTACATTACATTGAAGTGAATACGATGTATGCATAACATTACACAATGAATATTATATCTTACTACGAAACATAGAAATGAAATACGACATCTCGTTTTAAGAAGCATTAGTACTCTATTGCTGTGATACGTAGACATCTGCAAACAATATTTCCTAGCATGTGAGTGTCGCATTTACATTCTTTTGTACTGAGTACGAAGTATACATGACACTTCGCAATGAATATTAAATCTTATCATGAAACATAGAAGTGAGATGCGATATCGCGTTTTAAGAAGCATTAGAACCCTATTGCTACGATACGTAGACATCTGGAAACGCTATTCCCTAGCATGGAAGTGTCGTATTTACATTCTTTTGAAGTGAATACGAGATATACATGACACATCGCAATGGATACTATATCTTATCATGAAACATAGAAGTGAGATGCGATATCGCGTTTTAGGAAGCATTAGAACTCTCTTGCTACGATATGTAAACATCTGCAAACGCTACTTCCTAGCATGGAAGTGTCGCATTTACATTCTTTTGAAGTGAAAACGAGGTATACATGACACTTCGCAATGAATATTATATCTTATCATGAAACATAGGAATGTGGTGCTATATCGCGTTTTGAGAAGCATTAGAACTCTATTGCTAATATGCGTAGACATCTGCAAACAATATTTCCTAGCAAGGAAATGTCGCAATTACATTCCATTGAAGTCAATACGAGGTATACATAACATTACACAATGAATATTATATCTTATCACGAAACATAGAAATGAAATACGACATCTTGTTTTAAGAAGCATTAGAACTCTATTGCTACGATACGTAGACACCTGCAAACGCTATTTCCTAACATGGAAGTGTCGCATTTACATTCTTTTGGGTTGAATACGAGGTATACATGACTCTTCGCAATGAGTATTTTGTCTTATAATGAAACATAGGAATGAGATGCGATATCGCGTTTTGAGAAGCGTTAGAACTCTATTGCTAATATACGTAGACATCTGCAAACGCTACTTCCTTGCATGGAAGTGTCGCATTTACATTCTTTTGTAGTGAATACGAGGTATACATGACACTTCGCAATGAATATTATATCTGATTACGAAGCATAGAAATGAAATGCGACATCTCGTTTTAAGAAGAATTAGAACTTTATTGCTACGATACGTAGACATCTGCAAACGCTATTTCCTAGAATGGATGTGTCGCATTTACATTCTTGTGATGTGAGTACGAGGTATACATGACACTTCGCAATGAATATTATATCTTATCATGAAACATAGAAGTGAGATGCGATATCGCGTTTTAAGAAGCATTAGAACTCTATCGCTACGATACGTAGACATCTGCAAACGCTATTTCCTGGCATGGAAGTGTCGCATTTACATTCTTTTGGAGTGAATACGAGGTATACATGACACTTCGCAGTGAGTATTATATCTTATCATGAATCATAGAAGTGGGATGCGATATCGCGTTTTAAGAAGCACTAGAACTCTATTGCTACGATACGTAGACATCTGCAAACGCTATTTCCTAGAATGGAAGTGTCGCATTTACAATCTTGTGAAGTGAAATCGAGGTATACATAACACTCCACAATGATTATTAAGTCTTATCATGAAACATAGAAATAAGATGCGATATCGCGTTTTAGAAAGCATTAGAACTCTATTGCTACGATACGTAGACATCTGCAAACGTTATTTCCTAGCAAGGAAGTGTCGCATTTACATACTTTTGAAGTGAATACGAGATATACATGACACTTCGCAATGAGTATTATATCTTATCATGAAACATAGAAGTGAAATGCGATATCTCGTTTTGAGAGGCACTAGAACTCTATTGCTACGATACGTAGACTTCTGCAAACGCTATTTCCTAGAATGGAAGTGTCGCATTTACATTCTTGTGAAGTGAAATCGTGGTATACATGACACTTCGCAATGAATATTATATCTTATCATGAAACATAGAAGTGAGATGCGATATGGCGTTTCATGAAGCATTAGAACTCTATTGCTACGATACGTAGACATCTGCAAACGCTATTTCCTAGGATGGAAGTATCGTATTTACATTCATTTGAAGTGTATGCGAGATATACATAACACTGCACAATGAATATTATATCTTATCATGAAACATAGAAATGAGATGCGATATCGCGTTTTAAGAAACATTAGAACTCTGTTGCTTCCATACGTAGACATCTGGAAACGTAATTTCCTAGAAAGGAAGTGTCGCATTTACATTCTCTTGAGAGGAATACGATGTATACATGACACTTCGCAATGAATATTATATCTTATGATGAAACATAGAAATGAGATGCGATATGGCGATTCAAGAAGCATTAGAACTCTATTTCTTCGATACGTAGATATCTGCAAACCTTATTTCCTAGCAAGGAAGTGTCGCATTTACATTCTTTTGAAGTGAATTCGAGGTGTCACGTCCGGCGAAACTATTTTCCGTTGCTCCGGAGGCTTTGCGACACGAGCCTATTTTTCGGTAATTCGGTCCGCGGGAACGCGTTAAGACCGGGTCCGACAATTTCGGCTGACGCGACACTAGCGAAAACACTCGCGATAATAAGGGAATGACCCTACCTTTCGATGACTTCTCTCTCGATTTGTACGTAGAAACGGCGTGGAGGATTGTTCGCTGGGATCGTAGCGGATTTCGTTCTGTTGGCTGCTACGGAAATCTCGATCAGTCGCCAGCGAAGACAAGGACGGCGGTCGGAATTCAGCGATGATGCTGAATGTGGCAGAATCGGCGTGATGCGTCGTGGTGTCTGGATCGGAAGCGTCGACGGTCGCTTCGAAAAGCGGCGTCTGGACTGGTGCGAAGGCAGGTCGCTGGTATACGAGGACTCTCGGAACACCCTACAAATATTCACGCACAAGTGATCGTATGAAATGCTTCCTACTCGCACGTCGTGTTCTTCGCAAACCGGAAGCACGATTCATTAACCAGGTTTTTCTGTACTTTCGACTAAGATCTGAAGGATAAGCGGCGGTCTCATCGTCACAAAGCCGATTTCTATACACTTTCAATTTGATGAAGAGCAACCCCAGTTGTATGGAAGAACCCGTGGAAGAATTCGTAGTTAAATGTAATGTTAAAAGTAGAACTAGTATTGTTAACACTTGATAAAATTAATGGATGTGGAAATAGTAGACTTGGTAAAAGAACTTGTACTTGGATATAGTAAAAGTAAAAATAAAATATATTCTAGGTTTAAAGTATACAAGAACTGGACCTCCTCGGTTCGCGGGGCGCTACGGTCGCGGAGGCTCGCGGTAGGGAGATCGCGGTCCCGCGAATGGGGGATTCGCATCTCGGGGCGGAGAACGCGCGGTCCAGCGAGTGGGGACTCGCGGCTCGTGATGGGGCTAGCGGCGCATGCCGCTGGCCGGACGCATCTTACTTAGTGTAACTTAGATCTAGGAATTCTTATATATGCGTCATGATATGGTATGTATGTCCTAGCTTAGAAGTAATATATAGGTTCTAGCAGATCCTGTTCCCGGAATTGGAAAAGACCCCATTCAGGTGATGGGCTGCGGCTACGTCTTCCTGCAGGACGGAATCCTCGGTGCGAGGGAGATAGGGCTGCCTGTCCTTGGTGCGGGCGAGACAGGTATACTCGGTGGTGCGAGTGAGACACTGGTGCCCGGTACGAGCGAGACAGGTATACTCGGCGGTGCGAGTGAGGCAGCGGAACTCGGTGTGAGTGAGCGCGTGCAGGTATGCGCGCGCGAACTCTTCCAGTTGCTGGTTCTGCAGGCGAGTTTGGCTGGTTGCATGCGTCCAGGGGTTGATGCTGGGGGGGTGCGAGGTGGTTCCTTTCTAGGAAATTACGTTCCCAGATATATCTGTATCGAAGCTATAGAGTACTAATGCCCCTTAAAACGCCATATCGCATCTCAACTCTATGTTTCGTGATAAGATATAATATTCATTGTTGAGTGTTATCTATACCTCGCATTCACTTCAAATGAATGTAAATGCGACACTTCCTTGCTAGGAAACAGCGTCTGTAGATGTATCGTCTATGTATCATAGAAATAGAGTTCTAAAGCTTCTTAAAACGCAATATCGTATCTCATTTCTATGATTCATGATAAGATATAATATTCATTGCGAAGTGTTATGTATTCCTCGCCTACACTTGAAATGTATGTAAATGCCACACTTCCTTTCTAGGAAATAGCGTTTACAGATGTCTACGTATCGAAGCAATAGAGTTTTAATGCTTCTTAAAACGCGATATCGCATCTCATTTCTATGTATCATGAGAAGATATAATATTCACTGCAAAGTGTCATGTATACCTCGTATTCACTTCAAAAGTACGTAAATGCGACACTTCCTTGCTAGGAAATAGCGTCTGCAGATGTCTACGTATCGTAGCAATATAGATCTAATCCTTTCTAATTCGCGATATCGCATCCCATTTCTATATTTCGTCATAAAATATAATATTCATTGTTTAGTGTTATGTATACCTCGTATTCACTTCAAAAGAATGTAAATGCGACACTTGCATGCTTGGAAATAGCGTTTGCATATGTCTACGTATCGTAGCAATAAAGAACTAATGCTTCTTATATTGTGATATCGCATCCCATTTCTATGTTTCATGATAAGATATAATATTCGTTGTGGAGTGATATGTATCACTCGTATTCACTTCAAAAGAATGTAAATGCGACACTTCCTTCCTAGGAAATAGGGTTTGCAGATGTCTCCGTATCGAAGCAATAGAGTTCTAATGCTTCTTTTATTGCGATATCGCATCACATTTCTATGTTTCGTGATAAGATATAATATTCACTGTGGAATGTTATTTATACCTCGTATTCACCTCAACGGAATGTAAATGCGACACTTCCTTGCTTGGAAATAGCGTTTGCCTATGTCTACGTATCGAAGCAATAGATTACTAAAGCTTGCTAATTCGCGATATCGCATCTCATTTCTACGTTTCATGATAAGATATAATATTCATTGTGGAGCGTTATGTATACCTCGCATACACTTCAAACGATTGTAAATGCGACACTTCCTTGCTAGGAAATAGCGTTTGCAGATGTCTCCGTATCGAAGAAACAGTGTTCTAATGCTTCTTAAATCGCGAAATCGCATCTCATTTCTATGTCTCGTGATAAGATATAATATTCATTGCGAAGTGTCATGAATACCTCGTATTCCTTTCAAAAGAATGTAAATGCGACACTTCCTTGCTAGGAAATAGCGTTTGCAGATGTCTACGTATCGTGGCATTAGAGTTCTAATGCTCCTCAGGACGCGAAATCGCTTCTCATTTCTATGTTTCATGATAATATATAATATTCATTGCGAAGTGTCATGTATACCTCACATACACTTAAAGTGAATGTAAATGCGACACTTCCTTCCTAGGAATTAGCGTTTGCAGATGTCTACGTATCGTAGCAAAAGAGATCTAATGATTCTAAAACGCGATATCGCATCTCATTTCAATGTTTCATGATTCGATATAATATTCATTGCGATGTGTCATGTATACCTCGCATACACTTCAATTGAATGTACATGCAACACTTCCTTGCTAGGAAATAGCGTTTGCAGATGTCTACGTATGGAATCAATAGAATTCCAATGCTTCTTAAATCGTCATATCGCATCTCATTTCTATGTTTCATGATAAGATATAATATTCATTGCGAAGTGTCATGTATGCCTCGTATTCCTTTCAAAAGAATGTAAATGCGACACTTCCTTGTTAGGGATAGCGTTTGCAGATGTCTACGTATCGAAGCAATAGAGTTCTAATGCTTCTTAAATAGTCATATCGCATCTCATATCTAAGTTTCCTGATAAGATATAATATTCACTGCGAAGTGTCATGTATACCTCGTAGTCACTTCAGAAGAATGTAAACGCGACACTTCCTTGCCAGGAAATGGCGTTTGCAGATGTCTACGTATCGTAGCAATTGAGATCTAATGCTACTCGAAACGCGATGTCGCATCACAATTCTATGTTTCGTGATAATATGTAATACTCATTGTGGAGTGTTATGTATACCTCGCATACACTTCAACTGAATGTACATGCGACACTTCCTTGCTAGGAAATAGCGTTTGCAGAAGTCTACGTATCTTAGCAAAAGAGATCTAATGATTCTTAGAACGCGATATCGCATCTCATTTCTATGTTTCATGATTAGATATAATATTCATTGCGAAGAGTCATGTATACCTCGCATACACTTCAACTGAATGTAAATGCGACAGTTCCTTGCCAGGAAATAGCGTTTGCAGATGTCTACGTATCGCAGCCTTAGTGTTATAATGCTTCTCAAAACGCGATATAGCATTTCATTTCTACGTTTCATGATAAGATATAATATTAATTGCGAAGTGTCATGTATACCTCGTACTCACTTCAAAAGAATGTAAATGCGACACTTCCTTCCTGGGAAATAGCGTTTGCAGATGTCTATGTATCACAGCAATAGAGTTCTAATGCTTCTTAAAGCGCGATATCGCATCTCAATTCTATGTTTCATGATAAGATACAATATTCATTGCGAGGAGTCACTCATTCCTCGTGTGCACTTCAAATGAATGCAAATGCGACACTTCCTTGCTAGGAAATTACGCTTCCAGATGTCTACGTATCGAAGCAATAGAGTTCCAATGCTTCTTAAAACGCGATATCGCATCTCATTTCTATGTTTCATAATAAGATATAATATTCAATGTGGAGTGTTACGTATACCTCGTATTCACTTCAAAGGAATGTAAATGCGACACATCCCTGCTAGGAAATAGCGTTTGCAGATGTCTACGTATCGTAGCAATTGAGTTCTAATGCTTCTTAAAATGAGAAGTCGTATTTCATTTCTATGTTTCGTAATAAGATATAATATTCATTGCGAAGTGTTATGTATACCTCGTATACACTTCAAATGAAAGTAGACACCGCACTTCCTTGCTACGGAATATAGCTTGCAGATGACTACGTGTCGGGGCAGTAGGGTTGTAATGCTTCGTTAAACGCGATTTCGCAGATGATTTCTGTGAAAAATGACAAGATCTATTTGTATGTAACGCGTTATGTATATATCGGCAACGCTTCAGAGGAATGTAAATCTCACACTTCCTTGCTACGGAATAGCGCTTCTAGATGACCAGATATTGAAGCTTTAGAGTTCCAATGCTACATAAAGTGCGATGTTGTATCATATATCTATGTTTTTTGTTGAAATGTAAATCAATGCATCGTGTTAATTATATCTCGTCAGCACTTCGAAGGAATGTAAATATCACGCTTCCTTACGACGAAATCGCGTTTCTAGATGTCTACGTATCGAAGCATTAGAGTTCTAAGGCTTCATAAAACGCGATATCACATCTCATTTCTATGTCTCCAAATAAGATGTACTATTCATTGCAACAAGTTATGTATGTCTCATCTAGACTTCAAAATAATGTAAGAGCCACACTTCCTTGCTTCGGAGTAGCGTTTCCAGAAGTCTACATATCGATGCAATAGATTTCTAATACTTCATGTAGCGCTATATCGCATCTCATATCTATGTCTCATGTTAAGTTGCAACGTCAACTCAAGCGTTACGTATATCTCGTCTGCACTTGAAAATAATGCAAATACCGCTCTTGCTTGCTACGGAACAGTGTTTCTAGATGTCTACGAATCGAGGCATAGGAGTTCTAATGCTTCATGGAACGCGATATAGCATTTCACATCAAGAGTTCGAATTATGTATGTAGATTTTGATGCACTGTATATATCATTATGCTCATCTGCTTCTGCGCCACAAAAGTGTGGTTTCCACACTTCCTGACAAGAGGATAGCGATTCTGGTTGTAAATGTGTCGAAGCAATAGAGTTCTAATACATCATTCATCGCGATCTCGCATCACATTTCAATGTGTAATGTAAGATGTAATATTCAATGCAGCGCGTTACGTTTAACTCTTCAACACTTCTAGCGAATGTGAACCCTACACTCCCTTGCAGGGGAATAGCGTTTTTAGATATCTACTTGTCAAAGCAATAAAGTTCTATTACTTTATAAAAATCCTACAATATCTTGCCAGGAGATAGCGTTTCTAGATGTGCACGTATCGAAGCAATAGATTTCAAATGCTATATAAAACGCGATATCGCATTTGATATCAACAGTTCGTAGTACGTAAGTAGATAAAAATACTCTACACATCTCGTTATGCTTGTCTGCATATACACGCCAAAAGACTGTGATTTCTACACTTCCTTGCAAGGGAATTGCGTTCTTAGATGTCTACTTTTCGAAGCAATAGAGTTCTATTGCTTCATTCAACACGATGTCGCAAGTCATTTCATTGATTCATGGTAAATTGCAATGTTCTATGCAATATGTTACATTTGTCTGCATCTAGACCTTAGAAGGATGTGAATCCTATACTTACTTGCAACAGAATATCGTTTCCAGATCTCTACGTGACCAAGCAAGACATTTCTAATACTTCATGCAGCGCAATGACGCATCTCATTTACACGTTTCAAAGCAAAGAATCTGTAATCATATATCCATAACAGTATGCTTAACTGTTAGAGGTCTTCAATAGAATGTGAACTATATAATTCCATATAACGGCATGGCGCTCCGTAGTTTCTGTCTGTTAAAGCAATCGAGCTAGAATTCTCCATGCAATGCGCTGGCGCATCCCATTTCATCGTTTCAAAGTAAGAATGCTGTAATCTCTTATGCATAGCTCTATGCTTATCTGCTTTAAAACTTCATAAGAATGTAAATTCCACAGCTCCATGCAACAGGATTGCCCTTCGTAGTGTCTACATGTCGAGAGAATAGAGTACTAATGCTTCATACCATGCCATGACTCATCTCATTTCAACGTTTCGAATTAAGTAATCTTTAATCTTCTATGAAAAGCATTATAATTATCTGCTTCTACTCTACAAAAGAATGAGAATTCTATAGATCCAAGCAACAGGAGGGCAGGCCCTCCACCATCCTACTGCCTGCCCTGATGCGGGCAAAGGATTCCCAGGGCCACTCAAACCGCGACCAACATCTATCTTATACTCTAACCGATTCATCGTTATGCGTTTTCCATTAAGCTTGCCGGGATCAGTGATATTGATTCGCTCAATCTAAATTATTATTTTCTCTTTAAGTTTCTCGATTTTTTTAGTTTCTCTCACGATATCGTCTATTTCGTTGTACCTTACCCTTACAGTATGGTATATAATCTGTTGTTTGATATTTCTAGGATTTCCTCTTAATAAATGCAATGCTTCCACATATTTTCTTTCTCTTTCTCTTTAGTTACATTGTTGTTATTTTATGCTTTTCACCCTCCACATTCCCTCTCTACACCATCTCGGAACAGGCGTTATACGATTACTGCAGGATGACGCCCCGGTCTCGTTATACCGAGATCGAGTGTTCTCTCTTGCATCCGTTGGTTTATGTATGTTATATATTGGAGAATATTTCCTCTTATCCTTTGTATTTTTCGAATGAAATTACATTGACAGAAGTACGAGTTAGTTCTGCACGCCTATTTGAAACAACATTAAATCACCTTGTTAAACAATAATATATTAAATGTGACTTGGACTTTTAAATTTGAATTTATAAACATCTAACAGGTAAATATGTTTTTCTTACTATTCATATCGTTATACATTCAGTGATTTATTGTGTGCTGTGATTTGATATATTAACTGCTTGATTATATTTTGCAATGAACTTTGCGTACCAAACATTGTTTTTACTCCTGATGGGAGTGGATAGTTCTTCGTTTTATATTCTTATATCGCATTCATTATAAAAGTATATGATATCCTTCTTATGCAGTCATGTATAATTATGTACTGTGACGGGTTTTCCCGTTTCAATCCTCAAGAAAAGGGTATATAGAACCAATAATAACGGGGTATCCAGAAGTTTAATCCGGGGTTATATCGGGGTACAGAATATCCGCGTGATTCGGCAACGCGAAGTACAGAACAATAAATTTCCTATCCAGCGAGTATTTCGAAGCTGCGAGGCTGGGACTTTTTGGGCGCCAGCTACTCAAAAAGTAGCAAAAACTAGTAAACCACGCAACCCGGGGAAACCCGGTTCAAGATAACCCTCGAAATTTCGAAATACTCTTTCGCTCGACTGCTTCTAGCCGAGTGCGCAAATTAGGGTCGCGGGATACTGAACTCACGGCTTCTTTCTAGATTGCCTCGACGCGGTATTACAAAAGGGTATACGACACGCCGCGAATGACTGTGCATCACCACCCGTTATACAATACAAATTACAATACGCGATATCACAATTGCGGCAGGGAACAAATGGGACGCTTTAGCGTATAAGGACTCACGTTCTTGTTTCCAACAAGTATGGATCTCGTTCAGTCCGTCTACCCCCCCCCCCCTCTCTCTCTCTCTCTCTCTCCTCCGAATCGCTCCGTATAATCTCTTGCTCGGTTGCTCGCTAAGTAGTCGCTATGTCGTTCAGAAGAATAAGAGGCTGTCTTCGTGCTGGCTAGCTCATTATATAGGTTTGCTGGGGGTCTTCGGATCCCCTTAGATCCTCCTTAGGGCTCCTTGATGGGGTAGGGCCATACGCTTCGGTATTGTTCGGGGCATCGATCGGTGGATTTCGGCGATCTTCCCTGATCGCCCCCTCTGGTGTGTCTAGAGGGGGTCCTCTGGATTATTTGAACTGCGGCGCGTGTCGCGCGCCGCGCTTTCCACGGCTCACCTGCAATTCCGCTGTGCATCTTGAGTTTTCCTCTCCATGGGCTCAAGGTAGAGGTCCTTCTCACACCCGAGAACCATCCTGTTTGTCTCCATGGACTATGGCAGCGGTCTTATCGTTGCAGAGCTCTGGATCGTATCCTTCGGGCTTCAGGGTCTCTTCTTGCTCACTTCCCGACTCCTCCACCGTCGAGACCGTCACGCTACCTCGGCGCACAGCCCTTCTGCGAACCTGCGGTCTTATTATCCGCCGAAGAGGCGTCTTATAGGTCGCTTCTTCCATCAGCTCGCCAGTCTTATCCGTCGAACGGAGAGAGAGAAACGAACGGGGGGGGGGGGGGGGGAAGGTTCTACCATCGTGTATTTCACGCTCCTCGCAAATACAGCTATCGCAATGGTCCGTGTCGCGCTTCTCGCATGGGTGGTGATCTGCGAGCTAGTCTAACCGAAGCAGGGGTGGGGGGGGGGGGGGGGGGGGGGGTGAGCGAGCCTTGTGACGTCACCACGTCACAGTACATACAAATTTGCGATTAAGTAGCTATGTGTTCAAATTCAATTCGGAATAATGCACTAAAAAGCATCCCAGATAACATACGGCAAGATGGTAGCGACACCACGCCGGCACTATATTGCCACTTCCGAGGAGTGTCAACTGATTCGTAGTCATCTGTGACCGGATTCGTTAACTAAAATGCCAGAACGTTCTAGACAAGCGAATCGCGCAGCACCAGCACTATGGTGACACGCGTATCATCGCTCCATTCATGAATCTCCTCAGCAATGACGCAGGATCACATTTGGCAATGGGGAACCTGTGCTTTCATACAAATTAGAACCGTTAGATGTCAGTAGATGTTCAGCATATGAGTATTGATAGACATTTTGATGGTCGTTTTCCTATATTTATAGTTATTGAGTGAGTCGTATATATTTCTTTCAATCCATCATAGACTAAAAATAATATTTATCAAAAAAATATTACTTATAAAATAAAAATTCATGCTGTTGCGTCCCTAGCTTCGCCTTGTGTAATTTTTGAAATAACATGCTGTCATCGTATTTAATGTAACCCTCAATTGCATGAATTTGCAACAATAAATTGAAGAAAATATGTATAAAATAAGTGTGTATATTTTTATGACAAAGTAATTATCGACTTTATGGAAAAAATCGTCCTATCGAGCTAGTTTATAGAAAATAATAAAATCGAGTTCTTATATCTTTGTTTTGTGCCGGTGTATCTATTTTGGAATCAAAATAAATAAATTGCACAGTTTAGTCATTTTTCATATTTGCTTATAATTTTTATGGAAACAGCTTCCCCATTAGTAAATGTCAGCCTACGCCACAACCACGCGTGTAGCTATGGTGAGCTGATAGTGTCATTGTCACGGCCGTGTAGCCCGTGTGCTATATCTCGGTGCTTTAATAGTGCCGTGATACGAATGCCGCCCCAGTACTAACAGTATGCCATTTCGAAAGCTGAGTAGGAGCACTTTGTTAGCACAGTTCTGTCACGGAATTCGTTCCATCCGTTGTCATTGGCGTGCCAATCGCTGGCTGTTTGGGATATTGTAGTGCATGAGGCAGACTTGTTCCTTATCATCGTCAAGGAGATGGATTTTCACTCCCCCCTTTTTGAATTCTTTAAATTATTGTTTGGAATTTTTGCCGCTTCTGTATCTCTATGACCGCATTGTGGATTCAACTTATGTACGATCTTTTTGGTCTTCATCTTTTATTACATGTAATATGTGATGCACGTTTGTTATGTAATGCTCCGATTTGTAAGCCTCAGATACTTTTATTCTTTGGTAAAGCAACTTATTCGATTAATATATATTTATTAGACATAGATATAAACAATTAGAAAAATGTTATTAAAACGCTATTAAATATGTTGTTGCAATTATATATTTAAGGTCTGAAGATGTAGATGCAATTAATGTCCGATATTTTTACGTGATCCAATCGACGTATCAAGTGAGGCTATGAAATTTAAAAATCTTTTACTATTCTTCGACCGCTTTACATGTTACATGAATGATAAGTTCTGCAAGACAAGAAGCCTAAATTAGTGAGATATCTAGGAACATAAGTAATTTGTAAGTAACACATCTTTTCTCTTCGAAATATTTTGCCTTTGCATAGAATAGAACGTATAGATATAATTGCCTGTTTTTTACCCATTTCGGTCCAATTCTATTATAGCCTTTGAGCAGAAGTAATATTGATTATACTTGATTTTTGCAATACTTCTTTAATTAACAGATTTTATTAACCTAGAATCATCATTTGACGGATGTATCAATCTACTTTGTAGCTCCATCAGTTTCTTTTTCTGCTCGCTACTTTCTATTTTCAGTTCCGTATACTTATCCTTTATCACCATCATATATGTTGCGTAAAATTACAATAACTTTTTGTCTTCAAATTTTGCGGATATTTCAATTAAATTTCCTTTGATTAAATAAACGGAAATTAAAAAACAGTGGCACGTACCATTTCTTGGAAACGTTGTATCGTAATTTGCATTTGACTGTTTTGAAAGGCACGCAGCTTTACTTAACGTTTGCAATGATTCGGTTAGCGAAGTAAAGAAATATTCTACTTTCGAAATTGTAGGCTCTTGTAATTCTAAGGCAAATATATTCATCTGTCGACATCGTGAACATTGTTTTTTTGGCAAAATTCCAGAAAAACAAAATATACTATAAGTAAAATAATAAACATCATAATATTAAATTTAACTCTGTTCATCGTTGCCTTGTTGGACACATCCATAACAAATATACAGGGTGGGGCAGTAATAATTAGCACCTCAGATATCCACGAAACTATAAGTTTCATAGAAGTTTTTGTTAATATAAAATTGCATAGTACAAAGGGCCATCCGATGATGAAAATAGTTTTTTTTGTAAGTGGAGTTATATTGGACATATGAAGGTTACCTTCATTTTTTAAAATGAATTGGTATGTCTATTCTTCCGTAATACAATAGAGCATTTTTAAAGCAAGTTTAACGATCTGTAACGTGAAGGCATTGAAGGTTACAAAAAGTAAAGAAAAGCGATAATACTCACGGTTTTGATAGGAAGTGAAACATACGTATTGTAAACAGTGGTGGAAGGCGTAACATTTACCGTTTACTTCACTGTGAATAAACACTTTTCGAAGGGCATTTCAATAGTTTGCAGCATAAATTAAACATGATAAGATTAGTATTGAAAAATCGGTTCGAATACGTTTGGTTAGGCTGTTCTTTGTGTCGTTCATTTTATAAGTACTGAGCTGCGGATTCCTGAGGACAGCTCACAAAATTGTTGAACTATGGAAGATTATCATTGTGAATTTGAATCAAAAGGTAATCAAATTCCATTAGATTGTAAACAGATCTCAATGTTTCATTTTAGATAGAAAGATTAAATACTCTTGACAAAACTACAAGAATGGATACATACTTTTCTGTTATTATTATTTCATAAAGAATTATAATTGCAATTATATAGTTCATTACGATAAAAAATATTTCTCAGAAAATTCTAAATATTAAATTAAAGAATCAAGTAAAACATTTTTAATAATTACGAATATGAAAAATACTTGAACATTCCAATAGAAAGATGTCTAAACAGGAGTTAGAAAAGTCAAACATTCAATTTCAATTCCAGAATTCATCTATAAGAGGTAAAATGTTTTGAAAGCTTTAATTACAGCCTCTAATGCAAACAGTTGGGCAGTATTTCAATTTTTAAGAAAATTGATGAAAGTTAACCATTTTGAAGTGGTCAGAATCTTTTTCGTTTGAGCAATAAGTGAATAACAAATAACTACATAAATTCCAGGCTTAAAAACTTATGGATTATATCCTATGCAGACTCGTTTATGAGCGAGTTACTAAATAATAATCCACACTAAGTAATCATTTTAAAACTTAAACGATTACATCTCGCGAACTTCCAAAGATATCAGAAGTGTGAAAAGTATGTGGTTTATCAAAAACTCTTCTAAAAGAACGGACGAAGCCAATAGAAATCTTTGTTGAAGTAAGCAAGTTCTAAAGTTCTAAGCAACGCGATGGCCCTTATCTGCCTATGTTTCATAGCAAGTAAGTTCTGAATTTCTATGAAATCCAATGGAATTCCTCACTACTAACGTTTCAAAGTAAGATCTCAAATTCTCAGTTCTACGTTTAAAACTATGTGTGTTCTATATATCTATGTAAAGTGATGGTTCCTATTAGTTGTGACGGAAACCTATATATAGTAAGTCAGGGAAGCTCGAAGGGGTTAATTATCTAAATGCTTTAAGGTGTAAAACGTACTTCAATCTAAAGCGATCTATCGTTCCAAGGTATCCGCTCACGTATAACTTTTCTTGAGCGCCAGCTGCTCAGAAAGTAGCAAAGGGGTAGACTACACGACCCCGGGAACCCTGGAGCGGAACAACCCTTGAAACATCGAAATGCTCCTCCTCTCGACTATGACTAGCCAAGTACACACACTCAGATCGCGAGATACTGAAGTCACGGCATGTTTATTTATGGTCTCGACGTGGGTTTAACTAACAAGGGTTACGGGAAACTATGCAACACGCCGCGAATTACCGGGTATCATAACTCGCTTCACGATATAAGATACAATATACAATATGCGACACAAGAAATGGGACGCTTTAGCGAATAAGCTCTCAAGTTCTCTTCTTCAGGTTCCTTAAATTCGCTGGAGGTCCTCGGGTCTCCTGGATCCTCCTCGGGGCTCCTTGGTGGAGTGGGCTGTAGGCTTCGGTATTGTTCGGGTCCATCGATCAGTGGACTTCGGTGATTTCCTCTTCTCGCCATCTTGGATGTCCCTGAGGGGATCCTCCTGATCATTTAAATTGCGTAGCGCCTCGCGCGCCGCGCTCCCATGGCCCACCTGCAGGGCCACTGGACTTTTGACTTCCCTTTAGGGGGTTAAGGATGGTTGAGGACCTTCTCACATCCCAGAGCATTATGAGGCACAGCAGCAGATAAGCATAATGCGATGCATAGAGCTTTACAACCTTCTATCTTACTTTGAACTGTTTATATGAAATGCGGTTTATATGATATTGCGGTGCATGAAGCATGACAAATTAAATGCTTCGGCACCTGGACATCTAGAAACGCTATCCCCGGGCAAGAAATTGTAGGGTTTACACTCAATTCATGTGCAGAAGTAGATAAACATAATGCGATGCCATGAATATTACATCTTATGATGAAATATAGAAGTAAGATGCGCAGCCGCGTTTTACGAAGCATTAGAACTCTATTGCTTCTAAACCTTCAGATATAGAAACGATATTCCGTAGCAAGGGAGTGATGCATTTACATTCATTTGAAGTGTAGAGGAAATATACATAACGCGATGCATTGAAATTACATCTTATCATGTGACATAGAACTGAGATGCTATATCGCGTTTTAAGAAGCATTACAACTCCATTGCTTCGATACTTAGACACCTGGAAACGCTATTTCCTAGCAAGGAATTATGGCATTTACATTCTTTTGAAGTGTAGACGAGGTATACATAGCCCTTCGCAATGAATATTATATCTTTTCCTGAAACATAGGAATGAGGTGCGATATCACGTGTTAAGAAACATTAGAAGTCTATTGCTTCGATACGTAGATATCTGGAATCGCTTTTTGCTAGCAAGATAGTGTGACGTTACCATTCTTTTGAACGGTAGATGAGGTATACATAACACTTCGCAATGAATATTATATCTAATCATGAAACATAGAAATTAGATGCGATATCGCGTTTTAAGAAGCATTAAAACCGTATTGCTTCCATACGTAGAGATCTGGGAACGCTAATTCCTAGCAAGGAAGTATGGCATTTACATTCTTTTGAAGTGTAGACGAGGTATACATAACACATCGCAATGAATATTATATCTTATCAGGAAACATAGAAATGAAATGCGATATTGCGTTTTAAGCAGCATTAGAACCCTATTACTTCGATACGTAGACATCTGGAAACGATATTTCCAAGCAAGAAAGTGTGGCATTTACATTCATTTGAACTGTAGGCGAGGTATTCATAACCCTTCGCATTGAATGTTATATCCTATCATGAATCATAGAAATGTGATGCGATATCGGTTTTTAAAAGAATTAGAACTCTACTGCTTCGATACGTAGACATCTGGAAACGCAATTTAGTAGCAGGGAACTGTGGCATTTACATTCTTTTGAAGTGTAGACGAGGTATACATAACACTTCGCAATGAATATTATATCTTATCATGAAGCATAGAAACGAGATGCGATATCGCGTCTTAAGAAGCATTATAAACCTATTTCTTCGATACGTTGACATCTGCAAACGCTATTCCCTAGCAGGGATGTGTCGCATTTACATTCTTTTGACGTGAATACGAGGTGAACATAACATTCCACAATGAACATTACACCTTATTACGAAATATAGAAATGAAATGCGTCCTCTCATTTTAAGAAGCATTAGAACTCTATTGCTACGATACGTAGACATCTGCAAACCCTATTTCCTAGCATGGAAGTGCTGCATTTACATTCTTTTGAAGATAATAAGGGGTATACATAACACATCGCAATGAATATTATATCTTATCATGAAACATAGGAATGAGGTGCGATATCGCGTTTTAAGAAGCATTAGAACACTATTGCTTCGATACGAAGACATTTGGAAACGCAATTTCCTAGCAATGAAGTGTGGCATTTACATTCTTTCGAAGTGTATACTACATGTACATTACACTTCGCAGTGAATATTAAATCACATCATGTAGCAAAGAAATGACCTGCGATATCGCGTTTTAAGAAGCATTAGAAATCCATTGCTTCGATATGTGGACATCTGAAAACGCTATTTCCTAGCAAAGATTGTGGCATTTACAATCTTTTGAAGTGTAGACGAGGTATACACATCACTTCGCAATGAATATTATATCTTATCATGAAACACAGAAATGTGATGCGATATTGCGTTTTAAGAAGCATTAGAACTCTATTGCTTCGATAAATAGACATCTGGAAACGCTATTTCCTAGGAAGAATGCGTGGCATTTACATTTATTTGAAGTGTAGACGAGGAATACATAACACATCGCAATGAATATTATATCTTATCATGAAACATAGAAATGAGATGCGACATCGCGTTTTATGAAGCATTAGAAATCTATTGCTACGATACGTAGAAATCTGCAAACGCTATATCCTAGCTAGGAAGTGTCGCATTTACATTCTTTTGAAATGAATACGAGGTATACATAACAACCACAATGAATATTATATCTTATCACGAAACATAGGAATGAAGTGCGACATCTCGTTTTAAGAAGCATTAGAACTCTATTGCTACGATACGTAGACATCTGCAAACTCTTTTTCCTAGCATGTAAGTGTCGCATTCACATTCTCATGAAGTGAATACGAGGTATACATAACACTTCGCAATGAATATTATATCTTATCATGAAACATAGGTGTGAGATGCGATATCGCGTTTTAAGAAGCATTAGATCTCTTTTGCTACGATACGTAGACATCTGCAAACAATATTTCCTAGCAAGAAAGTGTCGCATTTACATTCTTTTGAAGTGAATGCGAGGTATACATAACACTCCACAATGAATATTATACCTTATCACGAAACATAGAAATGAAATGCGACATCTCGTTCTAAGTAGCATCAAAACTCTATTGCTACGATACGTTGACATCTGCAAACGCTATTTCTTGGCATGGAAATTTCGCATTTACATTCTTTTGAAGTGAATACGAGATATACATGACACTTCGCAATGGATACTATATGTTATCATGAAACATAGAAGTGAGATGCGATATCGCGCTTTAAGAAGCATTAGAACTCTATTGCTACGATACGTAGACGTCTGCAAACAATATTTCCTAGCAAGGAAATGTCGCAATTACATTCCATTGAAGTGAATACGAGGTATACATAACATTTCACAATGAATATTATATCTTATTACGAAACATAGATATGAAATACGACATCTCGTTTTAAGAAGCATTAGTACTCTATTGCTGTGAAACATAGACATCTGCAAACAATATTTCCTAGCATGTGAGTTTCGCATTTACATTCTTTTGAAGTGAATACGAGGTATACATGACACTCCGCAATGAATATTATATCCTATCACGAAACATAGAAATGAAATGCGACATATCGTTTTAAGAAACATTAAAACTCTATTGCTACGATACGTAGACATCTGCAAATGCTATTTCCTAGCATGGAAGTGTCGCATTTACATTCTTTTGAAGTGAATACAAGGTATACATAACACTCCATAATGAATAATATTTCTTATCATGAAACATAGCAGTGAGATGCGACATCTCGTTCTAAGAAGCATTAGAACTCTATTGCTACGATACGTAGACATCTGCAAACGCTATTTCCTAGCATGGAAGTGTCGCATTTACATTCATTTGAAGTGAATACGAGGTATACATGGCACTTCGCAATGAATATTATATCTTATCATGAAACATAGACGTGAGATGCGATATCGCGTTTTAGGAAGCATTAGAACCCTATTGCTACGATGCGTAGACATCTGCAAATGTTATTTCCTAGCAAGGAAGTGTCGCATTTACATTCTTTTGAAGTGAATACGAGGTATACATAACATTCCACAATGAACATTATATCTTATTACGAAACATAGAAGTGAGATGCGATATCGCGTTTTAGGAAGCATTAGAACTCTATTGCTACGATGCGTAGACATCTGCAAATGTTATTTCCTAGCAAGGAAGTGTCGCATTTACATTCTTTTGAAGTGAATACGAGGTATACATAACATTCCACAATGAATATTATATCTTATTACGAAACATAGAAATGAAATACGACTTCTCATTTTAAGAAGCATTAGAACTCTATTGCTACGATACGTAGACATCAGCAAACGCTATTTCCTAGCATGGAAGTAGCGCATTTACATTCTTTTGGAGTGAATACGAGGTATACGTAACACTCTACAATGAGTATTATATCTTATCACGAAACATAGGAATGAAATGCGACATCTCGTTTTAAGTAGCATTAAAACCCTATTGCTACGATACGTAGACATCTGCAAACGCTATATCCTAGCATGGAAGTGTCGCGTTTACATTCTTTTGAAGTGAATACGAGATATACATGACACTTCGCAATGGATACTATATCTTATCACGAAACATAGAAGTGAGATGCGATATCGCGTTTTAGGAAGCATTAGAACTCTATTGTTACGTTACGTAGATAGCTGCAAAGGCTATTTCCTTGCATGGAAGTGCCACATTTACATTCTTTTGAAGTGAATACGAGGTATACATGACACTTCGCAATGGATACTATATCTTATCATGAAACATAGAAGTGAGATGCGATATCGCCTTTTAGGAAGCATTAGAACTCTATTGTTACGATACGTCGATATCTGCAAAAGCAATTTCCTAGCATGGAAGTGCCGCATTTACATTCTTTTGAAGTGAATACGAGGTATACATAACATTCCACAATGAATATTATATCTTATTACGAAACATAGAAATGAAATACGACTTCTCATACTAAGAAGCACTAGAACTCTATTGCTACGATACGTAGACATCTGCAAACGCTATTTCCTAGCATGGAAGTGCCGCATTTACATTCTTTTGAAGATAATACGAGGTATACATAACACTTCGCAATGAATATTATATCTTATCATGAAACATAGAAGTGAGATGCGATATCGCGTTTTAGGAAGCATTAGAACTCTATTGTTACGTTACGTAGATATCTGCAAAGGCTATTTCCTTGCATGGAAGTGCCACATTTACATTCTTTTGAAGTGAATACGAGGTATACATGACACTTCGCAATGGATACTATATCTCATCATGAAACATAGAAGTGAGATGCGATATCGCGTTTTAGGAAGCATTAGAACTCTATTGCTACGATACGTAGACATCTGCAAACGCTATTTCCTAGCATGGAAGTGTCGCATTTACATTCTTCTGAAGTGAATACGAGGTATACATAACACTCCACAATGAATATTATATCTTATCTCGAAACATAGAAATGAAATGCAACATCTCGTTTTAAGTAGCATTAAAACTCTATTGCTACGATACGTAGACATCTGCAAATGCTATTTCCTAGCATGGAAGTGTCGCATTTACATTCTTTTGAAGTGAATACAAGGTATACATAACACTCCATAATGAATAATATTTCTTATCATGAAACATAGCAGTGAGATGCGACATCTCGTTTTAAGAAGCATTAGAACTCTATTGTTACGATACGTAGACATCTGCAAACAATATTTCCTAGCAAGGAAGTGTCGCATTTACATTCTTTTCAAGTGAATACGAGGTATACATAACACTCCACAATGAATATTATATCTTATCACGAAACATAGAAATGAAATGCGACATCTCGTTTTAAGAAGCATTAGAACTCTATTGCTACGATACGTAGACATCTGCAAACGCTATTCCCTAGCATGGAAGTGTCGCATTTACATTCTTCTGAAGTGAATACGAGGTATACATAACACTCCCCAATGAATATTATATCTTATCTCGAAACATAGAAATGAAATGCAACATCTCGTTTTAAGTAGCATTAAAACTCTATTGCTACAATACGTAGACATCTGCAAATGCTATTTCCTAGCATGGAAGTGTCGCATTTACATTCTTTTGAAGTGAATACAAGGTATACATAACACTCCATAATGAATAATATTTCTTATCATGAAACATAGCAGTGAGATGCGACATCTCGTTCTAAGAAGCATTAGAACTCTATTGCTACGATACGTAGACATCTGCAAACGCTATTTCCTAGCATGGAAGTGTCGCATTTACATTCATTTGAAGTGAATACGAGGTATACATGGCACTTCGCAATGAATATTAAATCTTATCATGAAACATAGGCGTGAGATGCGATATCGCGTTTTAGGAAGCATTAGAACTCTATTGCTACGATGCGTAGACATCTGCAAATGTTATTTCCTAGCAAGGAAGTGTCGCATTTACATTCTTTTGAAGTGAATACGAGGTATACATAACATTCCACAATGAATATTATATCTTATTACGAAACATAGAAGTGAGATGCGATATCGCGTTTTAGGAAGCATTAGAACTCTATTGCTACGATGCGTAGACATCTGCAAATGTTATTTCCTAGCAAGGAAGTGTCGCATTTACATTCTTTTGAAGTGAATACGAGGTATACATAACATTCCACAATGAATATTATATCTTATTACGAAACATAGAAATGAAATACGACTTCTCATTTTAAGAAGCATTAGAACTCTATTGCTACGATACGTAGACATCAGCAAACGCTATTTCCTAGTATGAAAGTAGCGCATTTACATTCTTTTGGAGTGAATACGAGGTATACGTAACACTCTACAATGAATATTATATCATATCACGAAACATAGGAATGAAATGCGACATCTCGTTTTAAGTAGCATTAAAACCCTATTGCTACGATACGTAGACATCTGCAAACGCTATATCCTAGCATGGAAGTGTCGCGTTTACATTCTTTTGAAGTGAATACGAGATATACATGACACTTCGCAATGGATACTATATATTATCATGAAACATAGAAGTGAGATGCGATATCGCGTTTTAGGAAGCATTAGAACTCTATTGTTACGTTACGTAGATAGCTGCAAAGGCTATTTCCTTGCATGGAAGTGCCACATTTACATTCTTTTGAAGTGAATACGAGGTATACATGACACTTCGCAATGGATACTATATCTTATCATGAAACATAGAAGTGAGATGCGATATCGCCTTTTAGGAAGCATTAGAACTCTATTGTTACGATACGTCGATATCTGCAAAAGCAATTTCCTAGCATGGAAGTGCCGCATTTACATTCTTTTGAAGTGAATACGAGGTATACATAACATTCCACAATGAATATTATATCTTATTACGAAACATAGAAATGAAATACGACTTCTCATACTAAGAAGCACTAGAACTCTATTGCTACGATACGTAGACATCTGCAAACGCTATTTCCTAGCATGGAAGTGCCGCATTTACATTCTTTTGAAGATAATACGAGGTATACATAACACTTCGCAATGAATATTATATCTTATCATGAAACATAGAAGTGAGATGCGATATCGCGTTTTAGGAAGCATTAGAACTCTATTGTTACGTTACGTAGATATCTGCAAAGGCTATTTCCTTGCATGGAAGTGCCACATTTACATTCTTTTGAAGTGAATACGAGGCATACATGACACTTCGCAATGGATACTATATCTTATCATGAAACATAGAAGTGAGATGCGATATCGCGTTTTAGGAAGCATTAGAACTCTATTGCTACGATACGTAGACATCTGCAAACGCTATTTCCTAGCATGGAAGTGTCGCATTTACATTCTTCTGAAGTGAATACGAGGTATACATAACACTCCACAATGAATATTATATCTTATCTCGAAACATAGAAATGAAATGCAACATCTCGTTTTAAGTAGCATTAAAACTCTATTGCTACGATACGTAGACATCTGCAAATGCTATTTCCTAGCATGGAAGTGTCGCATTTACATTCTTTTGAAGTGAATACAAGGTATACATAACACTCCATAATGAATAATATTTCTTATCATGAAACATAGCAGTGAGATGCGACATCTCGTTCTAAGAAGCATTAGAACTCTATTGTTACGATACGTAGACATCTGCAAACAATATTTCCTAGCAAGGAAGTGTCGCATTTACATTCTTTTCAAGTGAATACGAGGTATACATAACACTCCACAATGAATATTATATCTTATCACGAAACATAGAAATGAAATGCGACATCTCGTTTTAAGAAGCATTAGAACTCTATTGCTACGATACGTAGACATCTGCAAACGCTATTCCCTAGCATGGAAGTGTCGCATTTACATTCTTCTGAAGTGAATACGAGGTATACATAACACTCCCCAATGAATATTATATCTTATCTCGAAACATAGAAATGAAATGCAACATCTCGTTTTAAGTAGCATTAAAACTCTATTGCTACGATACGTAGACATCTGCAAATGCTATTTCCTAGCATGGAAGTGTCGCATTTACATTCTTTTGAAGTGAATACAAGGTATACATAACACTCCATAATGAATAATATTTCTTATCATGAAACATAGCAGTGAGATGCGACATCTCGTTCTAAGAAGCATTAGAACTCTATTGCTACGATACGTAGACATCTGCAAACGCTATTTCCTAGCATGGAAGTGTCGCATTTACATTCATTTGAAGTGAATACGAGGTATACATGGCACTTCGCAATGAATATTATATCTTATCATGAAACATAGACGTGAGATGCGATATCGCGTTTTAGGAAGCATTAGAACTCTATTGCTACGATGCGTAGACATCTGCAAATGTTATTTCCTAGCAAGGAAGTGTCGCATTTGCATTCTTTTGAAGTGAATACGAGGTATACATAACATTCCACAATGAATATTATATCTTATTACGAAACATAGAAGTGAGATGCGATATCGCGTTTTAGGAAGCATTAGAACTCTATTGCTACGATGCGTAGACATCTGCAAATGTTATTTCCTAGCAAGGAAGTGTCGCATTTACATTCTTTTGAAGTGAATACGAGGTATACATAACATTCCACAATGAATATTATATCTTATTACGAAACATAGAAATGAAATACGACTTCTCATTTTAAGAAGCATTAGAACTCTATTGCTACGATACGTAGACATCAGCAAACGCTATTTCCTAGCATGAAAGTAGCGCATTTACATTCTTTTGGAGTGAATACGAGGTATACGTAACACTCTACAATGAATATTATATCATATCACGAAACATAGGAATGAAATGCGACATCTCGTTTTAAGTAGCATTAAAACCCTATTGCTACGATACGTAGACATCTGCAAACGCTATATCCTAGCATGGAAGTGTCGCGTTTACATTCTTTTGAAGTGAATACGAGATATACATGACACTTCGCAATGGATACTATATCTTATCATGAAACATAGAAGTGAGATGCGATATCGCGTTTTAGGAAGCATTAGAACTCTATTGTTACGTTACGTAGATATCTGCAAAGGCTATTTCCTTGCATGGAAGTGCCACATTTACATTCTTTTGAAGTGAATACGAGGTATACATGACACTTCGCAATGGATACTATATCTTATCATGAAACATAGAAGTGAGATGCGATATCGCGTTTTAGGAAGCATTAGAACTCTTTTGTTACGATACGTCGATATCTGCAAAAGCAATTTCCTAGCATGGAAGTGCCGCATTTACATTCTTTTGAAGTGAATACGAGGTATACATAACATTCCACAATGAATATTATATCTTATTACGAAACATAGAAATGAAATACGACTTCTCATTCTAAGAAGCACTAGAACTCTATTGCTACGATACGTGGACATCTGCAAACAATATTTCCTAGCATGTGAGTGTCGCATTTACATTCTTTTGTACTGAGTACGAGGTATACATGGCACTTCGCAATGAATATTAAATCTTATCATGAAACATAGAAGTGAGATGCGATATCGCGTTTTAAGAAGCATTAGAACTCTATTGCTACGATACGTAGTCATCTGCAAACAATACTTCCTAGCAAGGAAGTGTCGCATTTACATTCTTTTCAAGTGAATACGAGGTATACATAACACTCCACAATGAATATTATATCTTATCACGAAACATAGAAATGAAATGCGACATCTCGTTTTAAGAAGCATTAGAACTCTGTTGCTACGATACGTAGACATCTGCAAACGCTATTTCCTAGCATGGAAGTGTCGCATTTACATTCACTTGAAGTGAATACGAGGTATACATGGCACTTCACAATGAATATTGTATCTTATCATGAAACATAGAAGTGAGATGCGATATCGCGTTTTAGGAAGCAATAGAACTCTATTGCTACGATGCGTAGACATCTGCAAATGTCATTTCCTAGCAAGGAAGTGTCGCATTTACATTCTTTTGAAGTGAATACGAGGTATACATAACATTCAACAATGAATATTATATCTTATTACGAAACATAGATATGAAATACGACTTCTCATTTTAAGAAGCATTAGAACTCTATTGCTACGATACGTAGACACCTGCAAACGCTATTTCCTAGCATGGATGTGCCGCGTTTACATTCTTTTGAAGATAATACGAGGTATACATGACACATCGCAATGAATACATTATATCTTATCATGAAACTTAGAAGTGAGATGCGATATCCCGTTTTAAGAAGCATTAGAACTCTATTGCTACGATACGTAGACATCTGGAAACGCTATTCCCTAGCATGGAAGTGTCGTATTTGCATTCATTTGAAGTGAATACGAGATAAACATGACACATCGCAATGGATACTATATCTCATCATGAAACATAGAAGTGAGATGCGATATCGCGTTTTAGGAAGCATTAGAACTCTATTGCTACGATATGTAAACATCTGCAAACGCTACTTCCTAGCATGGAAGTGTCGCATTTACATTCTTTTGAAGTGAATACGAGATATACATGACACTTCGCAATGAATATTATATCTTATCATGAAACATAGGAATGAGGTGCTATATCCCGTTCTGAGAAGCATTAGAACTCTATTGCTAATATACGTAGACATCTGCATACAACATTTCCTAGCAAGGAAATGTCGCACTTACATTGTATTGAAGTGAATACACGGTATTCATAACATTACACAATGAATGTTATATCTTATCACGAAACATAGAAATGAAATACGACATCTTGTTTTAAGAAGCATCAGTACTCTATTGCTGTGATACGTAGACATCTGCAAACAATATTTCCTAGCATGTGAGTGTCGCATTTACATTCTTTTGAAGTGAGTACGAGGTATACATGACACTTCGCAATGAATATTATATCTTATCATAAAACATAGAAGTGAGATGCGATATCGCGTTTTAGGAAGCATTAGAACTCTATTGCTACGATACGTAGACATCTGCAAACAATATTTCCTAGCAAGGAAGTGTAGCATTTACATTCTTTTCAAGTGAATACGAGGTATACATGACATTTCGCAATGAATATTATACCTTATCGCGAAGCATAGAAATCAGATGCGATATCGTGATTTAAGAAGCACTAGAACTCCATTGCTACGATACGTAGACATCTGCAAACAATATTTCCTAGCAAGGAAGTGTCGCACTTACATCCTTTTGGAGTGAATACGAGGTATACATAACACTCCACAATGAATATTACATCTTATTACGAAACATAGAAATGAAATGCGACATCTCCTTTTAATAAGAATTAGTACTCTACCGCTACGATACGTAGACATCTGCAAACGCTATTTTCTAGCATGGAAGGGTCGCATTTACATTCTTATGAAGTGAATACGAGATATACATGACACTTCGCAATAAATATTATATCTTATCATGAAACATAGAAGTGAGATGCGATATCGCGTATTAAGAAGCATTAGAACTCTATTGCTACGAAACGTAGACATCTGCAAACAATATTTCCTAGCAAGGAAATGTCGCATTTACATTCCATTGAAGTGAATACGAGGCATACATAACATTACACAATGAATATTATATCTTATTACGAAACATAGATATGAAATACGACTTCTCATTTTAAGAAGCATTAGAACTCTATTGCTACGATACGTAGACACCTGCAAACGCTATTTCCTAGCATGGATGTGCCGCATTTACATTCTTTTGAAGATAATACGAGGTATACATGACACATCGCAATGAATACATTATATCTTATCATGAAACATAGAAGTGAGATGCGATATCGCGTTTTAAGAAGCATTAGAACTCTATTGCTACGATACGTAGTCATCTGCAAACAATACTTCCTAGCAAGGAAGTGTCGCATTTACATTCTTTTCAAGTGAATACGAGGTATACATAACACTCCACAATGAATATTATATCTTATCACGAAACATAGAAATGAAATGCGACATCTCGTTTTAAGAAGCATTAGAACTCTGTTGCTACGATACGTAGACATCTGCAAACGCTATTTCCTAGCATGGAAGTGTCGCATTTACATTCACTTGAAGTGAATACGATGTATACATGGCACTTCGCAATGAATATTGTATCTTATCATGAAACATAGAAGTGAGATGCGATATCGCGTTTTAGGAAGCATTAGAACTCTATTGCTACGATGCGTAGACATCTGCAAATGTCATTTCCTAGCAAGGAAGTGTCGCATTTACATTCTTTTGAAGTGAATACGAGGTATACATAACATTCCACAATGAATATTATATCTTATTACGAAACATAGATATGAAATACGACTTCTCATTTTAAGAAGCATTAGAACTCTATTGCTACGATACGTAGACACCTGCAAACGCTATTTCCTAGCATGGATGTGCCGCATTTACATTCTTTTGAAGATAATACGAGGTATACATGACACATCGCAATGAATACATTATATCTTATCATGAAACTTAGAAGTGAGATGCGATATCCCGTTTTAAGAAGCATTAGAACTCTATTGCTACCATACGTAGACATCTGGAAACGCTATTCCCTAGCATGGAAGTGTCGTATTTGCATTCATTTGAAGTGAATACGAGATAAACATGACACATCGCAATGGATACTATATCTCATCATGAAACATAGAAGTGAGATGCGATATCGCGTTTTAGGAAGCATTAGAACTCTATTGCTACGATATGTAAACATCTGCAAACGCTACTTCCTAGCATGGAAGTGTCGCATTTACATTCTTTTGAAGTGAATACGAGATATACATGACACTTCGCAATGAATATTATATCTTATCATGAAACATAGGAATGAGGTGCTATATCCCGTTCTGAGAAGCATTAGAACTCTATTGCTAATATACGTAGACATCTGCATACAACATTTCCTAGCAAGGAAATGTCGCACTTACATTGTATTGAAGTGAATACACGGTATTCATAACATTACACAATGAATGTTATATCTTATCACGAAACATAGAAATGAAATACGACATCTTGTTTTAAGAAGCATCAGTACTCTATTGCTGTGATACGTAGACATCTGCAAACAATATTTCCTAGCATGTGAGTGTCGCATTTACATTCTTTTGAAGTGAGTACGAGGTATACATGACACTTCGCAATGAATATTATATCTTATCATAAAACATAGAAGTGAGATGCGATATCGCGTTTTAGGAAGCATTAGAACTCTATTGCTACGATACGTAGACATCTGCAAACAATATTTCCTAGCAAGGAAGTGTAGCATTTACATTCTTTTCAAGTGAATACGAGGTATACATGACATTTCGCAATGAATATTATACCTTATCGCGAAGCATAGAAATCAGATGCGATATCGTGATTTAAGAAGCACTAGAACTCCATTGCTACGATACGTAGACATCTGCAAACAATATTTCCTAGCAAGGAAGTGTCGCACTTACATCCTTTTGGAGTGAATACGAGGTATACATAACACTCCACAATGAATATTACATCTTATTACGAAACATAGAAATGAAATGCGACATCTCCTTTTAATAAGAATTAGTACTCTACCGCTACGATACATAGACATCTGCAAACGCTATTTCCTAGCACGGAAGTGTGGCACTTACATCGTTTTGAAGTGAATACGAGGCATACATAACACTCCACAATGAATATTATATCTGATTACGAAACATAGAAATGAAATGCGACATCTCGTTTTAAGAAGAATTAGAACTTTATTGCTACGATACGTAGACATCTGCAAACGCTATTTCCTAGCATGGAAGTGTCGCATTTACATTCTTGTGATGTGAGTACGAGGTATACATGACACTTCGCAATGAATATTATATCTTATCATGAAACATAGAAGTGAGATGCGATATCGCGTTTTAAGAAGCATTAGAACTCTATTGCTACGATACGTAGACATCTGCAAACGCTATTTCCTAGCATGGAAGTTTCGCGTTTTCATTCTTTTGAAGTGAATACGAGATATACATGACACTTCGCAATGAGTATTATATCTTATAATGAAACATAGGAATGAGATGCGACATCGCGTTTTGAGAAGCATTAGAACCCTATTGCTAATATACGTAGACATCTGCAAATGTTATTTCCTAGCAAGGAAGTGTCGCATTTACATTCACTTGAAGTGAATACGAGGTATACATGGCACTTCGCAATGAATATTATATCTTATCATGATACATTGGAATGAGTTGCGATATCGCGTTTTGAGATGCATTAGAGCTCTATTGCTACGATACGTAGACATCTGCAAACAATATTTCCTAGCAAGAAAGTGTCGCATTTACATACTTTTGAAGTGAATACGAGGTATACATGACATTTCGCAATGAATATTATACCTTATCGCGAAGCATAGAAATCAGATGCGATATCGTGATTTAAGAAGCACTAGAACTCCATTGCTACAATACGTAGACATCTGCAAACAATATTTCCTAGCAAGGAAGTGTCGCACTTACATCCTTTTGGAGTGAATACGAGGTATACATAACACTCCACAATGAATATTACATCTTATTACGAAACATAGAAATGAAATGCGACATCTCGTTTTAATAAGAATTAGTACTCTACCGCTACGATACGTAGACATCTGCAAACGCTATTTCCTAGCACGGAAGTGTGGCACTTACATCGTTTTGAAGTGAATACGAGGTATACATAACACTCCACAATGAATATTATATCTGATTACGAAACATAGAAATGAAATGCGACATCTCGTTTTAAGAAGAATTAGAACTTTATTGCTACGATACGTAGACATCTGCAAACGCTATTTCCTAGCATGGAAGTTTCGCATTTACATTCTTTCGAAGTGAATACGAGATATACATAACATTCCACAATGAATATTATATCTTACTACGAAACATAGAAATGCAATACCACTTCTCATTTTGAGAAATATTAGATCTCTATTGCTACGGTACGTAGACATCTGCAAACGCTATTTCCTAGCATGCAAGCGTCGCATTTACATTCTTTTGAAGTGAATATGAGGTATACATGACACTTCGCAATGAATATTATATCTTATCTCGAAACATAGAAGTGAGATGCGATACCGCGATTTAAGGAGCACTAGAGCTCTATTGCTACAATGCGTAGACATGTGCAAATGTTATTTCCTACCAAGGAAGTGTCGCATTTACATTCTTTTGAAGTGAATACGAGGTATACATAACACTCCACAATGAATATTATATCTTATCACGAAACATAGAATTGAAATGCGACATCTCGTTTTAAGTAGCATTAGAATTCTATTGCAACGATACGTAGACATCTGCAAACGTTATTTCCTAGCATGGAAATGTCGCACATACATTCCATTAAAGTGAATACGAGGTATACATAACATTACACGATGAATATTACATCTTATTACGAAACATAGAAATGACATACGACATCTCGTTTTAAGAAGCATTAGTACTCTATTGCTGTGATACGCAGACATCTGCAAACAATATTTCCTAGCATGTGAGTGTCACATTTACATTCTTTTGAAGTGAGTACGAGGTATACATGACGCTTCGCAATGAATATTATATCTTATCATGAAACATAGAAGTGAGATGCGATATCGCGTTTTAAGAAGCATTAGAACTCTAATGCTACGATACGTAGACATCTGCAAGCGCTATTTCCTAGCATGGAAGTGTCGCATTTACATTCTTTTGAAGTGAATACGAGGTATACACAACAGTCTACAATGAATATTATATCTTATCACGAAACATAAGAATGAAATGCAACATCTCGCTTTAAGAAGCACTAGTACTCTATTGCTACGATACGCAGACATCTGCAAACGCTATTTCCTAGCATGTAAATGTCGCATTTACATTCTTTTGAAGTGAATACGAGGTATACATGACACTTCGCAATGAATATTATATCTTATCATGAAACATAGGAATGAGTTGCGATATCGCGTTTTGAGAAGCATTAGAACACCATTACTTCGATACGTAGACATCTGCAAGCGCTACTTCCTAGCTGGGAAAGTGCCGCTTTTACATTCTTCTGATGTGAATACGAGATATACATGACACTTCGCAATGAATATTATATCTTATCATGAAACATAGAAGTGAGATGCGATATCGCGATTTAAGAAGCATTAGAACCCTATTGCTAATATACGTAGACATCTGCAAACGTTATTTCCTAGCAAGGAAGTGTCGCATTTACATTCCTTTGAAGTGAATACGAGATGTACATGACACTTCGCAATGAATATTATATCTTATCATGATACATAGGAATGAGTTGCGACATCGCGTTTTAAGAAGCATTAGAGCTCTATTGCTAATATACGTAGACATCTGCAAACGCTATTTCCTAGCACGGATGTGTGGCACTTACATCGTTTTGAAGTGAATACGAGGTATACATAACACTCCACAATTAATATTATATCTGATTACGAAACATAGGAATGAAATGCGACATCTAGTTTTAAGAAGAATTAGAACTTTATTGCTAATATACGTAGACATCTGCAAACGTTATTTCCTAGCAAGGAAGTGTCGCATTTACATACTTTTGAAGTGAATACGAGATATACATGACACTTCGCAATGAGTATTGTATCTTATCATGAAACATAGGAATGAGATGCGATATCGCGTTTTGCGAAGCATTAGAACTCTATTGCTACGATACGTAGACATCTGCAAACGCTATTTCCTAGCATGGAGGTTTCGCGTTTACATTCTTTTGAAGTGAATACGAGATATACATGACACTTCGCAATGAGTATTTTATCTTATCATGAAACATAGGAATGAGATGCGATTTCGCGTTTTGAGAAGCATCAGAACTCTATTGCTACGATACGTAGACATCTGTAAGCGCTACTTCCTAGCTGGGAAAGTGCCGCTTTTACATTCTTCTGAAGTGAATATCGAGATATACATGACACTTCGCAATGAATATTATATCTTATCATGAGACATAGAAGTGAGATGCGATATGGCGTTTTAAGAAGCATTAGAACTCCATTGCTACGATACGTAGACATCTGCAAACGCTATTTCCTAGCATGGAAGTTTCGCATTTACATTCTTTTGAAGTGAATACGAGATATACATGACACTTCGCAATGAATATTATATCTTATCATGAAACATAGGAATGAGTCGCAATATCGCGTTTTGAGAAGCATTAGAACACAATTGCTTCGATACGTAGACATCTGCAAGCGCTACTTCCTAGCTGGGAAAGTGCCGCTTTTACGTTCTTCTGAAGTGAATATCGAGATATACATGACACTTCGCAATGAATATTATATCTTATCATGAGACATAGAAGTGAGATGCTATATGGCGTTTTAAGAAGCATTAGAACTCCATTGCTACGATACGTAGACATCTGCAAACGCTATTTCCTAGCATGGAAGTTTAGCATTTACATTCTTTTGAAGTGAAAACGAGATGTACATGACACTTCGCAATGAATATTATATCTTATCATGATACATAGGAATGAGTTGCGATATCGCGTTTTGAAAGCATTAGAACTCTATTGCTACGATACGTAGACATCTACAAACGCTATTTCCTAGCAAGGAAGTTTCGCATTTACATTCTTTTGAAGTGAATACGAGATATACATGACACATCGGAATGAATATTATATCTTATCATGAAACATAGGAATGAGTTGCGATATCGCGTTTTGAGAAGCATTAGAACACCATTACTTCGATAAGTAGACATCTGCAAGCGCTACTTCCTAGCTGGGAAAGTGCCGCTTTTACATTCTTCTGAAGTGAATACGAGATATACATGACACTTCGCAATGAATATTATATCTTATCATGAAACATAGAAGTGAGATGCGATATCGCGATTTAAGAAGCATTAGAACCCTATTGCTAATATACGTAGACATCTGCAAACGTTATTTCCTAGCAAGGAAGTGTCGCATTTACATTCTTTTGAAGTGAATACGAGGTATACATAACATTCCACAATGAATATTATATTTTATTACGAAACATAGAAATGAAATACGACATCTCGTTTTACGAAATATTAGAACTCTACCGCTACGATACGTAGACATCAGCAAACGCTATTTCCTAGCATGGAAGTTTCGCCGTTACGTTCTTTTGAAGTGAATACGAGGTATACATGACGCTTCGCAATGAATATTATATCTTATCGTGAATCATAGAAGTGAGATGCGATATCGCGATTTAAGAAGCATTAGTACCCTATTGCTTCGATACGTAGACATCTGCAAACGCTATTTCCTAGCATGGAAGTTTCGCATTTACATTCTTTCGAAGTGAATACGAGATATACATAACATTCCACAATGAATATTATATCTTACTACGAAACATAGAAATGCAATACCACTTCTCATTTTGAGAAATATTAGATCTCTATTGCTACGGTACGTAGACATCTGCAAACGCTATTTCCTAGCATGCAAGCGTCGCATTTACATTCTTTTGAAGTGAATATGAGGTATACATGACACTTCGCAATGAATATTATATCTTATCTCGAAACATAGAAGTGAGATGCGATACCGCGATTTAAGGAGCACTAGAGCTCTATTGCTACAATGCGTAGACATGTGCAAATGTTATTTCCTACCAAGGAAGTGTCGCATTTACATTCTTTTGAAGTGAATACGAGGTATACATAACACTCCACAATGAATATTATATCTTATCACGAAACATAGAATTGAAATGCGACATCTCGTTTTAAGTAGCATTAGAATTCTATTGCAACGATACGTAGACATCTGCAAACGTTATTTCCTAGCATGGAAATGTCGCACATACATTCCATTAAAGTGAATACGAGGTATACATAACATTACACGATGAATATTACATCTTATTACGAAACATAGAAATGACATACGACATCTCGTTTTAAGAAGCATTAGTACTCTATTGCTGTGATACGCAGACATCTGCAAACAATATTTCCTAGCATGTGAGTGTCACATTTACATTCTTTTGAAGTGAGTACGAGGTATACATGACGCTTCGCAATGAATATTATATCTTATCATGAAACATAGAAGTGAGATGCGATATCGCGTTTTAAGAAGCATTAGAACTCTAATGCTACGATACGTAGACATCTGCAAGCGCTATTTCCTAGCATGGAAGTGTCGCATTTACATTCTTTTGAAGTGAATACGAGGTATACATAACAGTCTACAATGAATATTATATCTTATCACGAAACATAAGAATGAAATGCAACATCTCGCTTTAAGAAGCACTAGTACTCTATTGCTACGATACGCAGACATCTGCAAACGCTATTTCCTAGCATGTAAATGTCGCATTTACATTCTTTTGAAGTGAATACGAGGTATACATGACACTTCGCAATGAATATTATATCTTATCATGAAACATAGGAATGAGTTGCGATATCGCGTTTTGAGAAGCATTAGAACACCATTACTTCGATACGTAGACATCTGCAAGCGCTACTTCCTAGCTGGGAAAGTGCCGCTTTTACATTCTTCTGATGTGAATACGAGATATACATGACACTTCGCAATGAATATTATATCTTATCATGAAACATAGAAGTGAGATGCGATATCGCGATTTAAGAAGCATTAGAACCCTATTGCTAATATACGTAGACATCTGCAAACGTTATTTCCTAGCAAGGAAGTGTCGCATTTACATTCCTTTGAAGTGAATACGAGATGTACATGACACTTCGCAATGAATATTATATCTTATCATGATACATAGGAATGAGTTGCGACATCGCGTTTTAAGAAGCATTAGAGCTCTATTGCTAATATACGTAGACATCTGCAAACGCTATTTCCTAGCACGGATGTGTGGCACTTACATCGTTTTGAAGTGAATACGAGGTATACATAACACTCCACAATTAATATTATATCTGATTACGAAACATAGGAATGAAATGCGACATCTAGTTTTAAGAAGAATTAGAACTTTATTGCTAATATACGTAGACATCTGCAAACGTTATTTCCTAGCAAGGAAGTGTCGCATTTACATACTTTTGAAGTGAATACGAGATATACATGACACTTCGCAATGAGTATTGTATCTTATCATGAAACATAGGAATGAGATGCGATATCGCGTTTTGCGAAGCATTAGAACTCTATTGCTACGATACGTAGACATCTGCAAACGCTATTTCCTAGCATGGAGGTTTCGCGTTTACATTCTTTTGAAGTGAATACGAGATATACATGACACTTCGCAATGAGTATTTTATCTTATCATGAAACATAGGAATGAGATGCGATTTCGCGTTTTGAGAAGCATCAGAACTCTATTGCTACGATACGTAGACATCTGTAAGCGCTACTTCCTAGCTGGGAAAGTGCCGCTTTTACATTCTTCTGAAGTGAATATCGAGATATACATGACACTTCGCAATGAATATTATATCTTATCATGAGACATAGAAGTGAGATGCGATATGGCGTTTTAAGAAGCATTAGAACTCCATTGCTACGATACGTAGACATCTGCAAACGCTATTTCCTAGCATGGAAGTTTCGCATTTACATTCTTTTGAAGTGAATACGAGATATACATGACACTTCGCAATGAATATTATATCTTATCATGAAACATAGGAATGAGTCGCAATATCGCGTTTTGAGAAGCATTAGAACACAATTGCTTCGATACGTAGACATCTGCAAGCGCTACTTCCTAGCTGGGAAAGTGCCGCTTTTACGTTCTTCTGAAGTGAATATCGAGATATACATGACACTTCGCAATGAATATTATATCTTATCATGAGACATAGAAGTGAGATGCTATATGGCGTTTTAAGAAGCATTAGAACTCCATTGCTACGATACGTAGACATCTGCAAACGCTATTTCCTAGCATGGAAGTTTAGCATTTACATTCTTTTGAAGTGAAAACGAGATGTACATGACACTTCGCAATGAATATTATATCTTATCATGATACATAGGAATGAGTTGCGATATCGCGTTTTGAAAGCATTAGAACTCTATTGCTACGATACGTAGACATCTACAAACGCTATTTCCTAGCAAGGAAGTTTCGCATTTACATTCTTTTGAAGTGAATACGAGATATACATGACACATCGGAATGAATATTATATCTTATCATGAAACATAGGAATGAGTTGCGATATCGCGTTTTGAGAAGCATTAGAACACCATTACTTCGATAAGTAGACATCTGCAAGCGCTACTTCCTAGCTGGGAAAGTGCCGCTTTTACATTCTTCTGAAGTGAATACGAGATATACATGACACTTCGCAATGAATATTATATCTTATCATGAAACATAGAAGTGAGATGCGATATCGCGATTTAAGAAGCATTAGAACCCTATTGCTAATATACGTAGACATCTGCAAACGTTATTTCCTAGCAAGGAAGTGTCGCATTTACATTCTTTTGAAGTGAATACGAGGTATACATAACATTCCACAATGAATATTATATTTTATTACGAAACATAGAAATGAAATACGACATCTCGTTTTACGAAATATTAGAACTCTACCGCTACGATACGTAGACATCAGCAAACGCTATTTCCTAGCATGGAAGTTTCGCCGTTACGTTCTTTTGAAGTGAATACGAGGTATACATGACGCTTCGCAATGAATATTATATCTTATCGTGAATCATAGAAGTGAGATGCGATATCGCGATTTAAGAAGCATTAGTACCCTATTGCTTCGATACGTAGACATCTGCAAACGCTATTTCCAAGGAAGGAAGTGTCGCATTTACATTCATATGATGTGCACACGTGGAATACATAAAGCTTCGCAATGAATATTATATGTTATCATGAAACATAGAAATGTGATGCGATATCGCGTTTTAAAAAGCATTAGAACTCTATTGCTACGATACGTAGACATCTGCAAACGCTATTTCCTAGCAAGGATGTGTCGCATTTACATTCTTTTGAGGTGAATACGAGGTATACATAACACTCCACAATACATATTATATCTTATCATGAAACATAGAAATGAGATGCGATATCGCGTTTTAAGAAACATTAGAACTCTGTTGCTTCCATACGTAGACATCTGGAAACGTAATTTCCTAGAAAGGAAGTGTCGCATTTACATTCTCTTGAGAAGAATACGATGTATACATGACACTTCGCAATCAATATTATATCTTATGATGAAACATAGAAATGAGATGCGATATGGCGATTCAAGAAGCATTAGAACTCTATTTCTTCGATACGTAGATATCTGCACCTTATTCCCTAGCAAGGAAGTGTCGCATTTACATTCTTTTGAAGTGAATTCGAGGTGTCACGTCCGGCGAAACTATTTTCCGTTGCTCCGGAGGCTTTGCGACACGAGCCTATATTTCGGTAATTCGGTCCGCGGGAACGCGTTAAGGCCGGGTCCGACAATTTCGGCTGACGCGACACTAGCGAAAACGCTCGCGATAATAAGGGAATGACCCTACCTTTCGATGACTTCTCTCTCGATTTGTACGTAGAAACGGCGTGGAGGATTGTTCGCTGGGATCGTAGCGGATTTCGTTCTGTTGGCTGCTACGGAAATCTCGATCAGTCGCCAGCGAAGACAAGGACGGCAGTCGGAATTCAGCGATGATGCTGAATGTGGCAGAATACGCGTGATGCGTCGTGGTGTCTGGATCGGAAGCGTCGACGGTCGCTTCGAAAAGCGGCGTCTGGACTGGTGCGAAGGCAGGTAGCTGGTATACGAGGACTCTCGGAACACCCTACAAATACTCACGCACAAGTGATCGTATGAAATGCTTCCTACTCGCACGTCGTGTTCTTCGCAAACCGGAAGCACGATTCATTCACCAGGTTTTTCTGTACTTTCGACTAAGATCTGAAGGATAAGCGGCGGTCTCAACGTCACAAAGCCGATTTCTATACACCTTCAATTTGATGAAGAGCAACGCCAGTTGTATGGAAGAACCCGTGGAAGAATTTGTAGTTAAATGTAATGTTAAAAGTAGAACTAGAATTGTTAACACTTGATAAAATTAATGGATGTGGAAATAGTAGACTTGGTAAAAGAACTTGTACTTGGATATAGTAAAAGTAAAAATAAAATATATTCTAGGTTTAAAGTATACAAGAACTGGACCTCCTCGGTTCGCGGGGCTCTACGGTCGCGGAGGCTCGCGGTAGGGAGATCGCGGTCCCGCGAGTGGGGGACTCGCATCTCGAGGCGGAGAGCGCGCGGTCCAGCGAGTGGGGACTCGCGGCTCGTGATGGGGCTAGCGGCGCATGCCGCTGGCCGGACGCATCTTACTTAGTGAAACTTAGATCTAGGAATTCTTATATATGCGTCATGATATGGTATGTATGTCCTAGCTTAGAAGTAATATATAGGTTCTAGCAGATCCTGTTCCCGGAATTGGAAAAGACCCCATTCAGGTGATGGGCTGCGGCTACGTCTTCCTGCAGGACGGAATCCTCGGTGCGAGGGAGATAGGGCTGCCCGTCCATGGTGCGGGCGAGACAGGTATACTCGGTGCTGCGAATGAGACACTGGTGCCCGGTACGAGCGAGACAGGTATACTCGGCGGTGCGAGTGAGGCAGCGGAACTCGGTGTGAGTGAGCGCGTGCAGGTATGCGCGCGCGAACTCTTCCAGTTGCTGGTTCTGAAGGCGAGTTTGGCTGGTTGCATGCGTCCAGGAGTTGATGCTGGGGGGTGCGAGGAGGTTAGTTTCTAGGAAATTACGTTCCCAGATATATCTGTATCGAAGCTATAGAGTACTAATGCCCCTTAAAACGCCATATCGCATCTCATTTCTATGTTTCGTGATAAGATATAATATTCATTGTGCAGTGTTATGTATACCTCGAATTCACATCAAATGAATGTAATTGCGACAGATCCTTGCTAGGAAGTAGCGTTTGCAGATGTCTACGTATCGAAGCAATAGATTTCTAATGCTTCTTAAATCGCGATATCGCATCTCATTTCTATGTTTCATGATAAGATATAATATTCATTGCGAAGTGTCATGTATACCTCGTATTCCTTTCAAAAGAATGTAAATGCGACACTTCCTCGCTAGGAAATAGCGTTGGCAGATGTCTACGTATCGAAGCAATAGAGTTCTAATGCTTCTCAAAACGCGATATCGTTTCACATTTCTATGTTTCATGGTAATATATAATATTCATTGCTTAGTATCATGTATACATCGCATACACTTCAAATGAATGTAAATGCGACACTTCCTTCCTGTGAAATAGCGTTTGCAGATGTCTACGTATCGTAGCATTAGAGTTCTAATGCTTCTTAAAACGCGATATCGCTACTCATTACTATGTTTCATGATAATATATAATATTCATTGTGGAGTGTTATGTATACGTCGTATTCACTTCAAAAGAATGTAAGTGCGACACTGCCTTGCTTGGAAATAGCGTTTGCTGATGTCTACGTATCGAAGCAATAGAGTTCTAATGATTCTTAAATCGCCATATTGCATCTCATTCCTATGTTTCATGACAAGATATAATATTTAATGTGCAGTGTTATGTACTCCTCGTATTCACTTCAAAAGAAAGTGAATGCGACAATACCTTGCTAGGAAATAGCGTTTGCAGATGTCTCCGTATCGAAGAAATAGTGTTCTAATGCTTCTTAAATCGCGATATCGCATCCCATTTCTATGTTTCACGATAAGATATAATATTCATTGCGAAGTGTTATGTATACCTCGTATTCACTTCAAAAGAATGTAAATGCGACACTTCCTTGCTAGGAAATAGCGTTTGCAGATGTCTCCGTATCGAAGCAATTGAGTTCTAATGCTTCTCAAAACGCGATATCGTTTCTCATTCCTATGTTTCATGACAAGATATAATATTTAATGTGCAGTGTTATCTACTCCTCGTATTCACTTCAAAAGAAAGTGAATGCCACAATTCCTTGCTAGGAAATAGCGTTGGCAGATGTCTACGTATCGAAGCAACAGATTTCTAATGCTTCTCAAAACGCGATATCGCATCTCATTCCTATGTTTCATGATAAGATATAATATTTAATGTGCAGTGTTATGTACTCCTCGTATTCACTTCAAAAGAAAGTGAATGCGACAATACCTTGCTAGGAAATAGCGTTTGCAGATGTCTCCGTATCGAAGAAATAGTGTTCTAATGCTTCTTAAACCGCGATATCACATCTCATTTCTATGTTTCGTGATAAGATATAATATTTATTGCGAAGTGTCATGCTTAACTCGTATTCATTTCAAAAGAATGTAAATGCGACACTTCCTTGCTAGGAAATAGCGTTGACAGATGTCTACGTATCGAAGCAATAGAGTTCTAATGCTTCTCAAAACGCGGTATCGCATCTCATTCCTATGTTTCATGATAAGATATAATATTCATTGTGCAGTGTTATGTATACCTCGTATTCACTTGAAAAGAATGTAAATGCGACACTTCCTTGCTCGGAAATAGCGTTTGCAGATGTCTACGTATCGAAGCAATAGAGTTCTAATGCTTCCTAAATCGCGATATCGCATCTCATTTCTATGTTTCATGATAAGATATAATATTCATTGTGCAGTGCTATGTATACCTCGTATTCACCTCAAAAGAATGTAAATGCGACACTTCCTTGCTAGGAAATAGCATTTGCAGATGTATATGTATCGATGCAATAGAGTTCCAATGCTTCTTAAATCGTCATATCGCATCTCATTTCTATATTTCATGATAAGATATAATATTCATTGCGAAGTGTCATGTATACCTCGTATTCCTTTCAAAAGAATGTAAATGCGACACTTCCTTGCTAGGATGTAGCGCTTGCAAATGTTCACGTATCGAAGCAATAGAGTTCTAATGCTTCTGAAATCGCGATTTCGCATCTCATTTAAATGTTTCATGATAAAATATAATATTCATTGTGCAGTGTTATGTATACCTCGTATTCACCTCAAAAGAATGTATATGCCCTGACACTTCCTTGCTAGGAAATAGCGTTGGCAGATGTCTACGTATCGAAGCAATTGAGTTCGGATGCTTCTCAAAACGCGATATCGCATCTCATTCCTATGTTTCATGATAATATATAATATTCAATGTGCAGTGTTATGTACTCCTCGTATTCACTTCAAAAGAAAGTAAATGCGACAATACCTTGCTAGGAAATAGCGTTTGCAGATGTCTCCGTATCGAAGAAATAGTGTTCTAATGCTTCTTAAATCGCGATATCGCATCTCATTTCTATGTTTCATGATAAGATATAATATTCATTGCGAAGTGTTATGTATACCTCGTATTCACTTCAAAAGAATGTAAATGCGACACTTCCTTGCTAGGAAATAGCGTTTGCAGATGTCTACGTATCGTAGCATTAGTGCTCTAATGCTTCTCAAAACGCGATATCGTTTCTCATTTCTATGTTTCATGATAAGATATAATATTTAATGTGCAGTGTTATGTACTCCTCGTATTCACTTCAAAAGAAAGTGAATGCCACAATTGCTTGCTAGGAAATAGCGTTTGCAGATGCCTACGTATCGTAGGAATAGTGCTCTAATGCTTCTCAAAACGCGATATCGTTTCTCATTTCTATGATTCATGATAATATACAATATTCATTGCGAAGTGTCACGTATACCTCGCATACACTTAAAATGAATGTAAATGCGACACTTCCTTGCTAGGCAATAGCGTTGGCAGATGTCTACGTATCGTAGCATTAGTGCTCTAATGCTTCTCAGAACGCGATATTGTTTCTCATTTCTATGATTCATGATAATATACAATATTCATTGCGAAGTGTCACGTATACCTCGCATACACTTAAAATGAATGTAAATGCGACACTTCCTTGCTAGGAAATAGCGTTGGCAGATGTCTACGTATCGAAGCAATAGAGTTCTAATGCTTCTCAAAACGCGATATCGCATCCCATTCCAATGTTTCATGATAAGATATAATATTTAATGTGCAGTGCTATGTACTCCTCGTATTCACATCAAAAGAAAGTGAATGCGACAATAACTTGCTAGGAAATAGCGTTTGCAGACTTCTCCGTATCGAAGAAATAGTGTTCTAATGCTTCTTAATTAGCGATATCGCATCTCATTTCTATGTTTCATGATAAGATATAATATTCATTGCGAAGTGCCATGTATACCTCGTATTCACTTCAAAAGAATGTAAATGCGACACTTCCTTGCTTGGAAATAGCGTTTGCATATGTCTACGTATCGAAGCAATATAGTTCTAATGCTTTTTCAAACGAGATATCGCATCTCATTTCTATGTTTCATGATGAGATATAATATTCATTGCGATGTGTCATGTATAGATCGCATACACATCAAACGAAAGTAAAAGCGTCACTTCCTTGCTAGGAAATAGCGGTTGCAGATGTCTACGTATCGAAGCAATAGATTTCTAATGCTTCTTAAAACGCGATATCTCATTTCATTTTTATGTTTCGTGATTAGATATATTATTCATTGCGAAGTGTCATGTATACCTCGTATTCACTTCAAATGAATGCAAATGCGACACTTCCTTGCTAGGTAATAGTGTTTCCAGATATCAACGTACCGTAGCTATAGAGTTCTAAAGCTTCTTAAAACAAGATATCGCATCTCTTTTCTATGTTTCGTGATAAAATATAGTATTCATTGCGAAGTGTCATGCATACCTCGTAATCACTTCAAAAGAATGTAAACGCGACACTTCCTTGCTAGGAAATGTCGTTTGCAGATGTCTACGTATCGTAGCAATAGAATTCTAATGCTTCTTAAATCGCGATATAGCTCCTAATTTCTATGTTTCATGATAAGATATAATATTCATTGCGAAGTGTCATGTATACCTCGTATTCACTTAAAAGGAATGTAAACGCGACACTTCCTTGCTATTAAATAGCGTTTGCAGATGTCTACGTATCGAAGCAATAGATTTCTAATGCTTCTTAAAACGCGATGTCGCATCTCATTTCTATGTTTCATAATGAGATATAATATTCATTGCGAAGTGCCATGTATACCTCGTATTCACTTCAAAAGAATGTAAATGCGACACTTCCTTGCTTGAAAATAGCGTTTGCAGATGTTTACGTATCGTAGAAATAGAGATCTAATGCTTCTTGAAACGCGATATTGCAAATCATATCTATGTTTCACAATAAGATATAATATTCAACACGAAGTGTCATGTATACCTCGTATTCACTTAAAAAGTATGTAAATGCGACACTTCCATATTCCTAGGGAATAGCGTTTGCTGATGTCTACGTATCGAAGCAATAGAGTTCTAAATCTTGCTAATACGCGATATCGCATCTCATATCTACGTTTGATGATAAGACATAATATTCACTGTGCAGTGTTATGTATATCTCGTCTATACTTCAAATGGATGTAAATGCGACACTTCCTTGCTGGGAAATAGCGTTTGCAGATGTCTACGTATCGTGGCATTAGAGTTCTAATGCTTCTCAAAACGCGATATCGCTTCTCATTTCTATGTTTCATGATAATATATAACATTCATTGCGAAGTGCCATGTATACCTCGTATTCACTTCAAAAGAATGTAAATGCGACACTTCCTTGCTTGGAAATAGCGTTTGCAGATGTCTACGTATCGAAGCAATAGAGTACTAAAGCTTGCTAATTCGCGATATCGCATCTCATATCTATGTTTCATGATAATATATAATATTCATTGCGGAGTATTATGTACACCTCGTATTCACTTCAAAAGAATGTAAATGCGACACTTCCTTGCTTGGAAATAGCGTTTGCAGATGTCTACGTATCGAAGCAATAGAGTTCTAATGCTTCTTAAATCGCCATATTACATCTCATTTCTATGTTTCATGATAAGATATAATATTCATTGTGGAGTGTTATGTATACCTCGTATTCACTTCAAAAGAATGTAGACGCGACACTTCCTTGCCAGGAAATAGCGTTTTCAGATGTCTACGTATCGTAGCATTAAAGTTCTAATGCCTCTCAAAACGCGATATCGCGTCTCATTTCTATGTTTCATGATAATATATAATATTCATTGTGCAGTGTTATGTATATCTCGTCTAAACTTCAAATGAATGAAAATGCAACACTCCCTTGCTTGGAAATAGCGTTTGCAGATGTGTACGTATCGTGGCATTAGAGTTCTAATGCTTCTCAAAACACTATATCGATTCTCATTCCTATGTTTCATGATAATATATAAGATTCATTGAGAAGTGTTATGTATACCTCGTATTCACTTCAAAAGAATGTAAATGCGACACTTCCTTGCTAGGAAATAGCGTTTGCAGATGTCTACGTATCGAAGCAATAGAGTTCTAAAGCTTGCTAATACGCGATATCGCATCTCATTTCAATGTTTCATGATAAGATATAATATTCATTGCGGAGTGTTATGTATACCTCGTTTTCACTTCAAATGAATGTAAACGCGACACATCCTTGCCAGGAAATAGCGTTTGCAGATGTCTACGTATCGCAGCATTAGAGTTCTAATGCTTCTCAAAACGCGATATCGCTACTCATTGCTATGTTTCATGATAATATATAATATTCATTGCGAAGCGTCACGTGTACCTCGTATTCACTTCAAATGAATGTAAATGCGACACTTCCTTGCTAAGGAGTAGCGATTGCAGATGTCTGCGTATCGGAGCAATATATTTCTGATGCTTCTTGAATCGAGATATCGTATCTCATTTCAATGTTTCACGATAAGATATAGTATACATTGCGAAGTGTCATGTATACCTCGCATACGCTTCAAATGAATGTAAATGCGACAGTTCCTTGCTAGGGATTGCGTTTGCAGATGTCTACGTATCCTAGCAATAGAATTCTAATACTTCTCAAAGCGCGATATCGCATTTTATATCTATGTTTCATGATAAGATATAATATTCATTGCCAAGTTTCATGTATACCTCGCATACACTTCAAGCGTATGTAAATGCGACACTTCATTACTAGGAAATAGCGTTAGCAGATGTCTACGAATCGAAGAAATAGAGTTCTAATGCTTCCCAAAACGCGATATCGCATCTCATTTCTATGTTTCATGATAAGATATAATATTCATTGCGCAGTGTCATGTATACCTCGTATTAACTTCAAATGAATGTAAATGCGACACTTCCATGCTAGGAAGTAGCGTTTCCAGATGTCTACGTATCGTAGCAATAGGGTTCTAATGCTTCGTAAAACGCGATATCGCATCTCATTTCTATGTTTCATGATATGATAAAATATTCATTGCGAAGTGTCACCTATACCTCGCATACACTTCAAATGAATGTAAATGCGCCACTTCCTTCCTAGGAAATAGCGTTTGCAGATCACTACCTATCGAAACAGTAGAGTTCTAATGCTTCTTAATATGGGATTTCGCATTTCATTTCTATGTTTCGTGATAAGGTATAATATTCATTGCGAAGTGTCATGTATACCTTGTATTCACTTCAAAAGAATGTAAACGCGACACATTCTTTGCTAGGAAATAGCGCTTCCAGATGTCTACGTACCGAAACAATAGAGTTTTAATGCTTCTTAAAACGAGATGTCGCATCTGATTTCTATGTTTCATGATAAGATATAATATTCATTGCGAAGCATCACGTGTACCTCGCATACATTTCAATTGAATGTAAATGCGACACTTCCATGCTAGGGAATAGCGTTTGCAGATGTCTGCGTATCGAAGCAAAAGTGTTCTAATGTTTCTTCAAACGAGATATCGCACCTCATTTCTGTGTTTCATGGTAAGATGTAATATTCATTGCGAAGTGTCATGTATACCTTGTATTCACTTCAAAAGAATGTAAATGTGACACTTCCTTGTTAGGAAATAGCGTTTGTAGATGTCTTCGTATCGAAGCAATAGTGCTCTAATGCTTCTTAAATTGCGATATCGTATCTCATTCCTATGTTTCATGATATGATATAATATTCAATGTGCAGTGTTATGTACTCCTCGTATTCACTTCAAAAGAAAGTAAATGCGACAATACCTTGCTAGGAAATGGCGTTTGCAGATGTCTCCGTATCGAAGAAATTGTGTTCTAATTCTTCTTAAATCGCGATATCGCATCTCATTTCTATGTTTCATGATAAGATAAAATATTCATTGCGAAGTGTCACCTATACCTCGCATACACTTCAAATGAATGTAAATGCGCCACTTCCTTCCTAGGAAATAGCGTTTGCAGATCACTACGTATCGAAACAGTAGAGTTCTAATGCTTCTTAATATGGGATTTCGCATTTCATTTCTATGTTTCGTGATAAGGTATAATATTCATTGCGAAGTGTCATGTATACCTTGTATTCACTTCAAAAGAATGTAAACGCGACACATTCTTTGCTAGGAAATAGCGCTTCCAGATGTCTACGTACCGAAACAATAGAGTTTTAATGCTTCTTAAAACGAGATGTCGCATCTGATTTCTATGTTTCATGATAAGATATAATATTCATTGCGAAGCATCATGTATACCTCGCATACATTTCAATTGAATGTAAATGCGACACTTCCATGCTAGGAAATAGCGTTTGCAGATGTCTACGTATCGAAGCAAAAGAGTTCTAATGTTTCTTCAAACGAGATATCGCACCTCATTTCTGTGTTTCATGGTAAGATGTAATATTCATTGCGAAGTGTCATGTATGCCTTGTATTCACTTCAAAAGAATGTACATGTGACACTTCCTTGTTAGGAAATAGCGTTTGTAGATGTCTTCGTATCGAAGCAATAGTGCTCTAATTCTTCTTAAATTGCGATATCGTATCCCATTCCTATGTTTCATGATATGATATAATATTCAATGTGCAGTGTTATGTACTCCTCGTATTCACTTCAAAAGAAAGTAAATGCGACAATACCTTGCTAGGAAATAGCGTTTGCAGATGTCTCCGTATCGAAGCAATAGTGTTCTAATGCTTCTCAAAACGCGATGTCGCATCTCATTTCTATGCTTCATGTTAAGATATAATATTCATTGCGAAGTTTCATGTATACCTAGTACTCACTGCAAAATAATGTAAATGCGTCACTTCCTTGCTAGGAAATAGCGTTTACAGATTTCGTATCGAATCATTGCTTTCGTATCGAAGCAATAGTGTTCTAATGCTTCTTAAATCGCGATATCGCATCTCACTTCTATGTTTCATGATGAGATATAATATTCATTGCGAAGTGTCATGTATACCTCGTACTCACTTCAAAAGAATGTAAATGCAATAGTGTTCTAATTCTTCTTAAATCGCGATATCGCATCTCATCTCTATGTTTCATGAAGAGATATAATATTCATTGTGCAGTGTTATGCATATCTCGTCTATACTTCAAATGGATGTAAATGCTACAATTTCTTGCTAGGAAGTAGCGTTTGCAGATGTCTACGTATCGAAGAAATAGTGTTCTAATGCTTCTTAAATAGCCATATTACATCACATTTCTATGTTTCATGATAAGATATAATATTCATTGTGGCGTGTCATGTATACCTCGTATTCACTTCAAAAGAATGTAAATGCGACACTTCCTTGCTAGTAAATAGCGTTTGCAGATGTCTACGTATCGAAGCAGTAGAGTTCTAGTGCTTCTTAAATCGCCATATCGCATCTCATTTCAATGCTTCATGATAAGATATAATATTCATTGCGCAGTGTTATGTATATCTCGTCTATACTTCAAATGGATGTAAATGCGACACTTCCTTGCTAGGAAATAGCGTTTTCAGATATCTACGTATCGAAGCAATAGAGTTCTAATGCTTCTTAAATAGCCATATCGCATATCATTTCTATGTTTCATGATAAGATATAATACTCATTGTGCAGTGTTATGTATATCTCGTCTATACTTCAAATGGATGTAAATGCGACACTCCCTTGCTAGGAAATAGCGTTTGCAGATGTCTACGTATCGTGGCATTAGAGTTCTAATGCTTCTCAAAACGCGATATCGCATCTCATTTCTATGTTTCATGACAATATATAATATTCATTGCGAAGGGTCATGTATACCTCGCATACACTTAAAATGAATGTAAATGCGACACTTCCTTGCCGGGAAGTAGCGTTTGTAGATGTCTAAGTATGGAAGCAATAGATTTCTAAAGCTTGCTAATTCGCGATATCGCATCTCATATCTATGTTTCATGATAATATATAATATTCATTGCGAAGTTTCATGTATACCTCGCATACAATTCAAGCGAATGTGAATGCGACAGTTCCTTGCTGGGAAATAGTGTTTGCAGATGTCTACGTGTCGAAGCAATAGTGTTCTAATGCTTCTTAAATCGTCATATCGCATCTGATTTCTATGTTTCATGATAAGATATAATATTCATTGCGAAGTGTCACGTATACCTCGTATTCCTTTCAAAGGAACGTAAATGCGACAGTTCCTTGCTAGGAAATAGTGTTTGCAGATATCTACGTATCGAAGCAATAAAGTTCTAAAGCTTCTTAAATCGCGATATCGCATCTCATTTCTATGTTTCATGACAATATATAATATTCATTGCGAAGGGTCATGTATACCTCGCAAACACTTAAAATGAATGTAAATGCGACACTTCCTTGCTAGGAAGTAGCGTTTGCAGATGTCTACGTATCGAAGCAATAGTGTTCTAATGCTTCTTAAATCGCCATATTACATCACATTTCTGTGTTTCATGATAAGATATAATATTCATTGTGGATTGTTATGTATACCTCGTATTCACTTTAAAAGAATGTAAATGCGACACATCCCTGCTAGGAAATAGCGTTTGCCGATGTCTACGTATCGATGCAGCAGAGTTCTAATGCTTCTTAAATCGCCATATCGCATCTCATTTCTATGTTTCATGATAAGATATAATATTCATTTTGCAATGTTATGTATAGCTCGTCTATACTTCAAATGGATGTAAATGCGACACTTCCTTGCTAGGAAATAGCGTTTGCAGATGTCTACGTATCGTGGCATTAGAGTTCTAATGCTTCTTAAATCGCCATATCGCATCTCATTTCTATGTTTCAAGATAAGATATAATATTCATTGTGCAGTGTTATGTATACCTCGTATTCACCTCAAAAGAATGTAAATTCGACATTTCCTTGCTAGGATATAGCGTTTGCAGATATCTACGTATCGAAGCAATACTGTTCTAATGCTTCTTAAATCGCGATATCGCATCTCATTTTTATGTTTCATGATAAGATATAATAATCATTGTGAAGTGTTATGAATATTTCGTATTCACTTCAAAGGAATGTAAATGTGACTGTTCCTTGCTAGGAAATAGCGTTTCCAGATGTCTACGTATCGAAACAATAGAGTTCCAATGCTTCTTAAAACGTGATGTCGCATATCATTTCTATGTTTCGTGATAAGATATAATATTCATTGCGAAGTGTCATGTATACCTCGTATTCACTTCAAAAGAATGTAAATGCGAAACTCACATGCTAGGAAATATTGTTTGCAGATGTGTACGTTTCACAGCAATAGAGTCCTAATGCTTCTTAAAACGAGATGTCGCATTTCATTTCTATGTCTCGTGATAAGATATAATATTCAGTGCGAAGTGTCAATTATACCTCGTATTCACTTCAAAAGAATGTAAATGCGACATTCTTGCTAGGAAATAGTGTTTCCAAATGTCTACGTACCGAAACAATAGGGCTCTAATGTTTCCTAAAACGACAAGTAACATCTCATTTCTATGTTTCATGATAAGATATAATATTCATTGCGAAGTGTCATGTATACCTTGTATTCACTTCAAACGAATGTAAATGCGACACTTCCTTGCTAGGAAATAGCGTTTGCACATGTCTACGTATCGTAGCAATGGTGTTCTAATAGCGCTGAAAACGCGATATCGCATCTCATTTCTATGTTTCGTGATACGATATAATATTCATTGCGATGTGTCATGTATACCTCGTATTCCTATCAAAAGAATGTAAATGCGACTCTTCCTTGCTAGGATGTAGCGCTTGCAGATGTTTACGTATCGAAGCAATAGATTTCTAGTGCTTCTGAAATCGCGATTTCGCATCTCATTTAAATGTTTCATGATAAAATATAATATTCATTGTGCAGTGTTATGTACTCCTCGTATTCACTTCAAAAGAAAGTGAATGCCACAATTCCTTGCTAGGAAATAGCGTTTGCAGATGCCTACGTATCGTAGCATTAGTGCTCTAATGCTTCTCAAAACGCGATATCGTTTCTCATTTCTATGTTTCATGATAAGATATAATATTTAATGTGCAGTGTTATGTACCCCTCGTATTCACTTCAAAAGAAAGTGAATGCCACAATTCCTTGCTAGGAAATAGCGGTTGCAGATGCCTACGTATCGTAGCAACAGTGCTCTAATGCTTCTCAAAACGCGATATCGCATCTCATTCCTATGTTTCATGATAAGATATAATATTAAATGTGCAGTGTTATGTACTCCTCGTATTCACTTCACAAGAAAGTGAATGCGACAATACCTTGCTAGGAGATAGCGTTTGCAGATGTCTCCGTATCGAAGAAATAGTGTTCTAATGCTTCTTAAATCGCGATATCGCATCTCATTTCTATGTTTCGTGATAAGATATAATATTCATTGCGAAGTGTCATGCATACCTCGAATTCACTTCAAATAGAATGTAAATGCGACTGTTCCTTGCTAGGAAATAGCGTTTGCAGATATCTACGTATCGAAGCAATAGTGTTCTAATGCTTCTTAAATCGTCATATCGCATCTCATTTCTATGTTTCATGATAAGATATAATATTCATTACGAAGTGTCATGTATACCTCGTATTCCTTTCAAATGAATGTAATTGCGACACTTCCTTCCTAGGAAATAGCGTTTGCAGGTGTCTACGTATCATAGCTATAGAGTTCTAACGCTTGTTAAATCGCGATATCGCATCTCATTTTGTATGTTTCATGATAAGATATAATATTCATTGTGCAGTGTTAAGTATACCTCGTATTCACATCAAAAGAATGTAAATGCGACACTTCCTTGCTAGGAAATAGCGTCTGCAGATGTCTACGTATCGAAGCAGTAGAATTCTAATGCTTCTTAAATCGTCATATCGCATCTCATTTCTATGTTTCATGATAAGATATAATATCCATTGCGAAGTGTCATGTATGCCCCGCATTCACTTCAAAAGAATGTAAGTGCGACACTTCTTTGCTAGGAAATAGCGTCTCCAGATGTCTACGTATCGTAGCAATAGAGCTCTAATGCATCTTAAAACGCGATATCGCATCTCATTTCTATGTTTCGTGATAAGATATAATATTCATTGCGAAGTGTCATGCATACCTCGAATTCACTTCAAATAGAATGTAAATGCGACTGTTCCTTGCTAGGAAATAGCGTTTGCACATGTCTACGTATCGAAGCAATTGAGTCCTATTGCTCCTTAAAACGCGATATCGCATCTCGTTTCTATGTTTTATGATGAGATATAATATCCATTGCGAAGTGTCATGTATACCCCGCATTCACTTCAAAAGAATGTAAATGCGACACTTCCTTGCTAGGAAATAGCAAGTGTCATTCAGCCTCCTGGGATACGAATAATTTGTTCGCCAGGACGTGACAAAGTTTCTGGTGACAGCGGTGGGATATTCGCGTATAACTTATCGGAAATTCTGCTGAATAAGTGTACGAACAGCCATGGCAACGCGCACGCCGGCAAAGCGAACGCGGCTTCAGGTACAGAAGGACGCCGCCGCAACCGAATCCGATACTCACCGAACGTTAGATTTTCACGATGCTCTCGCAAACGACGCCGCCGGACCTTCAGACGATAATACGGATAAAGAACAGGCGATCGCTACGTTAAATCGCCAAATAGATTTCATGCGTCGGGAATTGGAATCCTTACGCGCGGCACAATCCGCAAACGCCGACACTATCTCTTTCGGAACTCCGCACCTGCAACCGACACGTAGCTCAGAGTCTGATTCACCAAACTCCCAAACAGATAGGCTTATTTTTCGCGAAGCAATAGATAGCATCCCTATATTTGATGGCAAAAACTTGCCAATATTACAGTTCGTGCGGGCCTGTAAACGGGCGAGGGAGTTGATTTCGCCCGAAGGAGAACCCTCGTTCACCAAACTCATTGTCAATCGTTTACGCGGCCGTGCATATCTGGCCGTAGAGGACGAGCAATGCTCTTAGGTCGGACAACTGACCGATATTCTACGAGCCGCATTCGAAGATACAAAGTCAACCGACCATTACAGGGGCGAACTAACTAATACTTTCATGCGCCCAGGAGAACATATCCTCGATTTCATAGGTAGAATTAAAGACCTACGTAACGCAGCAATCGACTGCGAACGATTCGATTCCGCCGAATTAGTAAATTCACGTTCCGGAATAGACGCGCTTACGCTTAGGTGTTTTTGCGACGGGCTTATCCCGGAAATTCGACATTCCATGAACACGCGATTGTACGAAACATACGCGGACGCGTTCGCTCACGCTAAGGAGTTGTACAGGCGACACGAATTAGACAAAGAGAGACTCTTCTCGTCGCGTCCCCGTACGGAAAATTTTCACTTCGAGCGCCGGCAAGAAACGGTTTGCGCTCGTTGTAATAGTCGCGGTCATGTCACTCGCGACTGCAAGTACGCAAGTCGTAGACCGTCAGTCACGTACCCACGGGAAGAAACCCCGAGGTATCCTCGACAGGAACGACCGCTTGTAACGGGACCTCCGCGATGTCAGTACGCACCGCCCGATCGACGGGATATCGTTTGTAGGTACTACCGAAACCTGGGACATAGCATAGACGAATGTCGGAAATAACGTTTCGCGCCCGAATCCGGGAAACGCGAACGGCCTCCCGACCCGCCGCGAGACGGTACGCGAGGCCGGCTACGATCGCCGAGTTCTCGCCTTAACGTACGACGAGTCAACATCGATAATAGAAGAGCAGCAGTAAACATAACGGGTAAAACTAGCGTCCCCACGGTTGTCATAAATTCTAACGCGTTAATTGAACCCGTAGTAATGATGATCGACACCGGAGCCGAGATCAACGTGATCAAGGAAAACGCGCTAAAACCTAAAACTCTAATTAACACTGCAGAACGCCTAACTATTACCGGAGTAACTCAGGGTACCGTAGCCACCTTAGGGACGGTTACGTTACCGATATTTTCTCGTGATGTTCCGTTTAATGTCGTCAGTTCCGACTTCCCAATTAAAACCGCCGGGATCCTGGGATCCGGGTTTTGTGCAGACGCGGATATATCTTTTAGAAATAAATATATCCTGTGGCACGGGAATAGGATCCTATTTGCACGTCACGAAGACGTTTTAAATAAAATAATACTTCCTCCGCGGACTAACTCAGGCATACGCGTCGGAATAATTAATTCAGGCGTAGGCGAAGGAATAATCCCCCGAACACAGATCGCGAAGGGAGTATATTTCGGTGATGCTATCGTTAAAGTGCGAAACGGCCATGCGATAGCACGCATAATTAATGCGACCGATACCGAGATCGAGATCGCGGTGCCCAGAATTCATCTGGACCCGCTTCCCGTTCTCGAATCGCTGAAACGAGAACCAGCGTTATATTCGTTATTTACGAATACTTCTAAATCCACTGTTTCTAATACAAAAATCAATACTACATCCACTGATTCTAATACAAAAATGAATACTAAATCCACTGTTTCAAGCATGCCTACTAATTCTACTAATACTAAATCCACTGTTTCCAGCATGCCTACTAATCCAATAAATACTAAATCCACTGTCTCAAGCATGCGTACTACCTCGACTAATTCCAAATCCACTGTATCCACTCTAAAACGAGTATTCCCAAATCCCACTGTATCTTATGCTAACATTGTTTCAAAATCCACGTCAAATTCTACGAATTCCAACGAAAATCTCTTACCATCGTCACGCGATATTCAACACAAAGTTTCCAATCATGATAAATCTTCCAATAACAACCTCAAAATCCACAAAAATTTTTTCAAGTGCCATCGAAGGTACGCAACGTAACTTAAACATCCGCGCGAAAGATACACAAAATAAACCTCTTCTCAAAAGCGATAGCGAACGACACTCGAAACGCGACACTCCGCGCGCCACTCAAAATGTAACGCGACCTCAAAGCCGATTCGACGAAATAGTCGCGTCACTCCGTCTAGATCATCTAAACAGCGAAGAAAGAAATAATATATACAAACTGATTTCTAACAATCAAGATTTATTCCATCTCCCAGGCGATAAATTAGGATTTACCAATGTAACCGAGCACCGCATTCCAACGATAAACGATCAGCCAATAAACGTGAAACAATACCGCTTCCCGCCGATACACAAGGAAGAAATACAACGTCAAATAGATCAATTATTAGAAAACGAATCGTACGCCGCGTATTTAGATGAACTCAACGATAGAATACGTACTTCACAAGAAATAGCGAAAACAAACTTAGACTGTGCAAAAACACGCCCTAAATTCTATTACGATAAGAAACTTAATGTAAAGGATTTCCAAATCGGACAATGGGTTTATTTGCTCCGCGAACCACTTAGACATAAATTCGATTCTCAATACACAGGCCCATATAAGATCTTGGAGATTCTACCTAACAATAATGTAAAAATGAATGTTAAGGGGAGGCACAAGATTGTGCATTCAAATAAATTAAAAAATTGTAAGCGCCTACAAACGATGAATGCGTATGAGAGTTCGATCGAATGTAGGAGACAGTGAAAAGTGTAAGTCGAAATCAAAAACTGAAAATCTTAATGAACAAAGAGTAAAAGAATCGGTGACAGTGACAAACGAACAAAGTGCACCACAGAAGAAAAGTGCAACCAAACAGAGTGCAGCCGTAGCAGCACAACATACGCAGAGACCACAGCATCCACGAGACGAGAGCCCACAGCATCCACGAGATGATAGACCACAGCATCCACGAGATGAGAGCAGCATACACGCCCAGGAGGACCAATCTCCTCCACAGCACACGAAACGAGTAGCATCCCACATCGAGGCCACATCAGTCCAGAGATTTCGCCATAGGCGAAATTCTTTTTCTAAGGGGGAAGGTGTGACGTCAGGCGTGCCGCCTGCCACCCTCTCAAAGCACCACAGCAACCACCCTCACGCGCCTGCACCACAGGCAACACCCAGGCGCAACTCGCCGTCTCACTCAGGCCAAGGGCTACGACCATCGACTCGCTCGCACCCGCAGAGGTGCTCGCCGTCTCTCTCACTCCAAGGGACCTACCCTCCGTCTCACTCGCACCCGCAGAGGTGTCCGCCACCTCTCTCGCTCCAAGGGCAACACACTCTGTCCCACTCGCACCGAGGACCTCGTGCGCCATCTCGCTCGCACCAAGGACCATGTGCGCTGTCTCGCTCCCACTCAAGGAGTCATCCACCGTCTCACTCTTACCTGCAGGGAAACTCGCCCTCTCGCTCACTCCAGGGACGTACCAGGAGAATCAACCTCTACGAGATCCGACGGCGGGAACCCTCACCGTACAAAGGACTCTACGATTTCACCATCCCAGATCCGCCATGCCCAAAATACTATTTCTAAGATTGTTAATTAACATTATATATATACTCCTACATTCTAAGCTCTGTATTCCTAGCTCATAGAATTTACACGACACTACTTTATAACGACACAAACAACACACATTTTACATTTAAGGCGTAATTTCTAATTTCATACTTGTACCTCTATATTCATAAGTTGCGCTAATTAAGTAAGCCGCGACGCATGAGATCGCGACCGCTTCAGCGGCACGCGCCGCTAGCCCCACCACGCAACGCCGAGACCCCACTCCGGCGTCCACATACTCCCACCTACGTTCGCACGCGACCGAAGCGCTCCGAGAGTCGAGGAGGTCGCAGACGCATCTTGGGAGACACAGTCAATTACAGACAGTCATGACGGACAGTCAGACACAGTCAGTCAGTACCGTCAGTACGGTACAGTTCTACCTCGCCTTCGGGCACTTCTAATTCCAAGTCTCTTCCAAGTCGCGCCTTAGGGCCGTCGCGCAGCCTCGATAAGGTTCCTAGTTCTAAAGTCTTTGTTCTAATTCCTAATTCATAGTTAACCTAGTCTTAATACTTAGAAATAATTGTTCTTGTACTCTTTGATTTAGAATATACTTTATTATTTTTCTACCACATCAAGTTCTAGTTCATTCCAACTCCATTTCTAAATTCAATTTTACTTTAATACAAATTCTTCCAAGTTCGTAACAACTTGAGTGTTTACAAACGAACTCTTCGCGCCGGGAGGAAGAATTTAATCCATTATCTCGTGCGGAATACGTTGGTAAAACGCCAGAATTCTTCGTTCATCGACGGATGGTGACATTCATCGCAGCTTCCACTGTCACAACGCCGATTCCAGCCAGCCGTACGCCGACTCCTCCCCCGAGAACGCCCTTCGACGATCGCCACATTTGAAAGCAGAAGAGGGAAATCAGCGAAAGGTAAGTAAAATCCCTCCTTACACGCGTTCGCGATTGTTTACGGTGCCCGCGTCTTGCCAAAATCGACGGACCCGGTCATACGCGTTTTATACCGGACCGAATTCGCGACTAAAAGGCTTGTGTCATTCAGCCTCCTGGGATATGAATAATTTGTTCGCCAGGACGTGACAATATCTTATCATGAAACATAGAAATTAGGAGCGATATCGCGATTTAAGAAGCATTAGAATTCTATTGCCACGATACGTAGACATCTGCAAACGACATCTCCTAGCAAGGAAGCGTCGCATTTACATTCTTTTGAAGTGATTACGAGGTATACATGACACTTCGCAATGTATACTATATCTTATCGTAAAACATAGAAATGAGATGCGATATCGCGCTTTAAGATGCACTAGAGCTCTATTGCTACGATACGTAGACATCTGCAAACGCTATCTCCTAGCAAGGAAGTGTCGCATTTACATGCGTTTGAAGTATAGACGAGATATACATAACACTGCACAATGAATATTATATCTTATCATGAAACATAGAAATGAGATGCGATATGGCGATTTAAGAAGCATTAGAATTCTATTGCTTCGATACGTAGAATCTGCAAACGCTATTTCCTAGCAAGGAAGTGTCGCATGTACATTCAATTGAAGTGTATACGAGATATACATGGCTCTTCGCAATGAATATTAGATATTATCATGAAACATAGAAATGAGAAACGATACCGCGTTCTGAGAAGCATTAGAACTCTATTGCTTCGATACGTAGACATCTGCAAACGCTATTTCCTAGCAAGGAAGTGTCGCATTTACATTCTTTTGAGGTGAATTCGAGGTATACATAACACTGCACAATGGATATTATATCTTATCATGAAACATAGAAATGAGATGCGATATCGCGATTTAAGAAGCATTAGAATTCTATTGCTTCGATACGTAGAATCTGCAAACGCTATTTCCTAGCAAGGAAGTGTCGCATTTACATTCTTTTGAAAGGAATACGAGGTATACATGACACTTCGCAAAGAATATTACATTTTATCATGAAATATAGAAATGAGATGCGATATGGCGATTTGAGAAGCATTAGAACTCCATTGCTTCGATAAGTAGACATCTGCAAACGCTATTTCCTAGCAAGGAGGTGTCGCATTTACATTCATTTGAAGTGTATGCGAGGTATACATGACACTAAGCAATGAATATTATATACTATCATGAAACATAGAAATAAGAAACGATGTCGCGTTTTGAGAAGCACTAGAGCACTAATGGTACGATAAGTAGACATCTACAAACGCAATTTCCTAGCAAGGAAGTGTCGCATTTACCTTCTTTTGAAGTGAACACGAGGTATACATAACACTGCACAATGGATATTATATCTTATCATGAAACACAGGAATGTGATGTGATATCGCGATTTAAGAATCATTAGAATTCTATTGCTTCGATACGTAGACATCTGCAAACGCTATTTCCTAGCAAGGAATTGTCGCATTTACATTCGTTTGAAGTATAGACGAGATATACATAACACTGCACAATGAATATTATATCTTATCATGAAACTTAGAAATGAGATGCGATATGGCGATTTAAGAAGCATTAGAACTCTAATGCTACGATACGTAGACATCTGCAAACTCTATTTCCTAGCAAGGAAGTGCCGCATTTACATTCTTTTGAAGTGAATTCGAGGTATACATGACACTTCGCAATGAAAATTATATCTTATAATGAAACATGGAAATGAGATGCGATTTCTCGTTTGAAGAAGCATTAGAAATTTATTGCTTCGATACGTGGACATCTGCAATCGCTGTTTCCTTGCAAGGAAGTGTCGCATTTACATTCTTTTGAAGTGTATGCGAGGTATACATAACACTGCAAAATGGATATTATATCTTATCATGAAACATAGAAATGAGATGCGATATCGCGATTTAAGAAGCTTTAGAACTCTATTGCTTCGATACCTAGACATCAGCAAACGCTATTTCCTAGCCAGGAAGTGTCGCATTTACATTATTTTGAATTGAATACGAGGTGTACTTAACACTTTGCAATGAATATTATATCTTATCACGAAACATAGAAATGAGATGCGACATCTCCTATTAAGAACCATTAGGACTCGTTTGCTTCGATACGTAGACATCTGCAAACGCTACTTCCTAGCAAGGAAGTGTCGCATTTACATTCTTCTGATGTGAATGCGAGGTATACATAACACTGCACAATGATTATTATATCTTATCATGAAACATAGAAGTGAGATGCGATATCGCGATTTAAGAAGATTTTGAACTCTATTGCTTCGATACGTAGATATCTGCAAACACTATTTCCTAGCAAAGAACTGTCGCATTCACATTCATTTGAAGTGTATGCCAGGTATACATGACACTTCGCAATGAATATTATATATTATCATGAAACATAGATATTGGATGCGATATCGCGAATTAGCAAGCTTTAGAAATCTATAGCTTCGATACGTAGACATCTGCAAACGCTATTTCCTAGCATGGAAGCGTCGCATTTACATTCTTTTGATAGGAATACGAGGTATACATGACACTTCGCAATGAATATTATATCTTATCATGAATCATAGAAATGAGATGCGATATCGCGATTTAAGAAGCATTAGATCCCTATTGCTACGATACGTAGGCATCTGCATACGCTATTTCCTGGCAAGGACGTGTCGCGTTTACATTATTTTGAAGTGAATACGAGGTATACATAACACTCCACAATGAATATTATAACTTATCATGAAACATAGAAATTAGATGTAATATGGCGATTTAAGAAGCATTAGAACCCTATTGCTTCGATACGTAGACATCTGCAAACGCAACATCCTAGGAAGGAAGTGCCGCATTTACATTCTTTTGATAGGAATACGAGGTATACATGACACTTCGCAATGAATATTATATCTTATCATGAGACATAGAAGTTAGATGCGATTTCGCGTTTTAAGATGCATTAGAACTCTATTGCTTCGATACGTAGACATCTGAAAACGCTATTTCCTAGCAAGGAAGTGTCGCATTTACATTCATTTGAAGTACAGACGAGATGTACATAACACTGCACAATGAATATTATATCTTATCATGAAACATAGAAATGAGATGATATATGGCGATTTAAGAAACATTAGAACTCTATTGCTTCGACACGCAGACATCGGCAAACGCTACTTCCTAGCAAGGAAGTGTCGCATTTACATTCTTTTGAAGTGAATACGAGGAATACATAACACTCCACAATGTATATTATATCTTATCACTAAACATAGAAATGATATGCGATATCGCGATTTAAGAAGCATTAGAATGCTACTTCTTCGATACGTAGACATCTTCAAACGCTATTTCCTAGGAAGGAAGTATCGCATTTACATTCTTCTGAAGTGAATACAAGATATACATAACACAGCACAGTGAATATTATATCTTATCTTCAAACATGGAAATGAAATGCGATATGGCGATTTAAGAAGCATTAGAACTCTATTGCTTCGATACGTAGATATATGCAAACGTTATTTCCTAGCAAGGAAGTGTCGCATTTACATTCATTTGAAGTGTATGCGAGGTATACATGACACTACGCAATGAGTATTATATACTATCATGAAACATAGTAATGAGTAGCGATATCGCGTTTTGAGAAGCATTAGAGCACTAATTCTACGATGCGTAGACATCTACAAACGCAATTTCCTAGCAAGAAAGTGTCGCATTTACATTCTTTTGAAGTGAATATGAGGTATACATAACACAGCACAGTGAATATTATATTTTATCATGAAACATAGAAATTAGATGCGATATCGCGATTTATAAAGCATTAGAATTCTATTGCTACGATACGTAGACATCTACAAACGCTATTTCCTAGCAAGGAACTATCGCAGTTACATTCATTTGAAGTGTAGACTAGGAATTCATAACACTTCAGAATGAATATTATATCTTATCATGAAACATAGAAATGAGAAGCGATACCGCGATTTAAAATCATTAGAACTCCACTGCTACGATACGTAGACATCTGCAAGCGCTATTTAATAGCAAGGAAGTGTTGCATTTACATTCTTTGGCAGTGAATACGGGGTATACATAACACTCCACAATGAATATTGTAACATATCACGAAACATAGAAATGAGATACGATATCGCGATTTAAGAAGCATAAGAAATCAATTGGTGCGATACGTAGACATCTGCAAACGCCATTTCCTAGCAAGGAAGTGTCGCATTTACCTTCTTTTGAAGTGAACACGAGGTATACATAACACTGCACAATGGATATTATATCTTATCATGAAACACAGGAATGTGATGTGATATCGCGATTTAAGAATCATTAGAATTCTATTGCTTCGATACGTAGACATCTGCAAACGCTATTTCCTAGCAAGGAATTGTCGCATTTACATTCGTTTGAAGTATAGACGAGATATACATAACACTGCACAATGAATATTATATCTTATCATGAAACTTAGAAATGAGATGCGATATGGCGATTTAAGAAGCATTAGAACTCTAATGCTACGATACGTAGACATCTGCAAACTCTATTTCCTAGCAAGGAAGTGCCGCATTTACATTCTTTTGAAGTGAATTCGAGGTATACATGACACTTCGCAATGAAAATTATATCTTATAATGAAACATGGAAATGAGATGCGATTTCTCGTTTGAAGAAGCATTAGAAATTTATTGCTTCGATACGTGGACATCTGCAATCGCTGTTTCCTTGCAAGGAAGTGTCGCATTTACATTCTCTTGAAGTGTATGCGAGGTATACATAACACTGCAAAATGGATATTATATCTTATCATGAAACATAGAAATGAGATGCGATATCGCGATTTCAGAAGCATTAGAAAACTATTGCTTCAATACGTAGGCATCAGCAAACGCTATTTCCTAGCAAGAAAGTGTCGCATTAACATTCTTTCGAAGTGAATACGTGGTATACATAACAATCCACAATGAATACTATATCTTATCATTAACATAGAAAAGGAATGCGATATCCCGTTATAAGAAGCATTAGAAATCTATTGCTTCGATACGTAGACATCTGCAAACGCTACTTCCAAGCAAGGAAGTGTCGCATTTACATTCTTTTGAAGTGAATACGAGGTGTACTTAACACTCCACAAGGAATATTATATATCATCATGAAACATAGAAATGAGATGCGATATGACGATCTAAGAAGCATTAGAATTCTATTGCTTCTATACGTAGACATCTGCAAACGCTACTTCCTAGCAAGGAAATGTCGTATTTAATTCATTTTAAGTATATGCGAGGAATACGTGACACTTCGCTATGAATATTATATATTATAAAGAAACATAGAAATGAGAAGCGATATCGCGTTTTGAGAAGATATAGAACTCTAATGCCACGATACGTAGACATCTTCAAACGCTATTTCCTAAGAAGGAAGTGTCGCATTTACATTCATTTGAAGTATAGACGAGATATACATAACACTGCACAATGAATATTATATCTTATCATGAAACATAGAAATGAGATGCGATATCGCGATTTAAGAAGCTTTAGAACTCTATTGCTTCGATACCTAGACATCAGCAAACGCTATTTCCTAGCCAGGAAGTGTCGCATTTACATTATTTTGAATTGAATACGAGGTGTACTTAACACTTTGCAATGAATATTATATCTTATCACGAAACATAGAAATGAGATGCGACATCTCCTATTAAGAACCATTAGGACTCGTTTGCTTCGATACGTAGACATCTGCAAACGCTACTTCCTAGCAAGGAAGTGTCGCATTTACATTCTTCTGATGTGAATGCGAGGTATACATAACACTGCACAATGATTATTATATCTTATCATGAAACATAGAAGTGAGATGCGATATCGCGATTTAAGAAGATTTTGAACTCTATTGCTTCGATACGTAGATATCTGCAAACACTATTTCCTAGCAAAGAACTGTCGCATTCACATTCATTTGAAGTGTATGCCAGGTATACATGACACTTCGCAATGAATATTATATATTATCATGAAACATAGATATTGGATGCGATATCGCGAATTAGCAAGCTTTAGAAATCTATAGCTTCGATACGTAGACATCTGCAAACGCTATTTCCTAGCATGGAAGCGTCGCATTTACATTCTTTTGATAGGAATACGAGGTATACATGACACTTCGCAATGAATATTATATCTTATCATGAATCATAGAAATGAGATGCGATATCGCGATTTAAGAAGCATTAGATCCCTATTGCTACGATACGTAGGCATCTGCATACGCTATTTCCTGGCAAGGACGTGTCGCGTTTACATTATTTTGAAGTGAATACGAGGTATACATAACACTCCACAATGAATATTATAACTTATCATGAAACATAGAAATTAGATGGAATATGGCGATTTAAGAAGCATTAGAACCCTATTGCTTCGATACGTAGACATCTGCAAACGCAACATCCTAGGAAGGAAGTGCCGCATTTACATTCTTTTGATAGGAATACGAGGTATACATGACACTTCGCAATGAATATTATATCTTATCATGAGACATAGAAGTTAGATGCGATTTCGCGTTTTAAGATGCATTAGAACTCTATTGCTTCGATACGTAGACATCTGAAAACGCTATTTCCTAGCAAGGAAGTGTCGCATTTACATTCTTTTGAAGTGAATACGAGGAATACATAACACTCCACAATGTATATTATATCTTATCACTAAACATAGAAATGATATGCGATATCGCGATTTAAGAAGCATTAGAATGCTACTTCTTCGATACGTAGACATCTTCAAACGCTATTTCCTAGGAAGGAAGTATCGCATTTACATTCTTCTGAAGTGAATACAAGATATACATAACACAGCACAGTGAATATTATATCTTATCTTCAAACATGGAAATGAAATGCGATATGGCGATTTAAGAAGCATTAGAACTCTATTGCTTCGATACGTAGATATATGCAAACGTTATTTCCTAGCAAGGAAGTGTCGCATTTACATTCATTTGAAGTGTATGCGAGGTATACATGACACTACGCAATGAGTATTATATACTATCATGAAACATAGTAATGAGTAGCGATATCGCGTTTTGAGAAGCATTAGAGCACTAATTCTACGATGCGTAGACATCTACAAACGCAATTTCCTAGCAAGAAAGTGTCGCATTTACATTCTGTTGAAGTGAATATGAGGTATACATAACACAGCACAGTGAATATTATATTTTATCATGAAACATAGAAATTAGATGCGATATCGCGATTTATAAAGCATTAGAATTCTATTGCTACGATACGTAGACATCTACAAACGCTATTTCCTAGCAAGGAACTATCGCAGTTACATTCATTTGAAGTGTAGACTAGGAATTCATAACACTTCACAATGAATATTATATCTTATCATGAAACATAGAAATGAGAAGCGATACCGCGATTTAAAATCATTAGAACTCCACTGCTACGATACGTAGACATCTGCAAGAGCTATTTAATAGCAAGGAAGTGTTGCATTTACATTCTTTGGCAGTGAATACGGGGTATACATAACACTCCACAATGAATATTGTAACATATCACGAAACATAGAAATGAGATACGATATCGCGATTTAAGAGGCATAAGAAATCAATTGGTGCGATACGTAGACATCTGCAAACGCCATTTCCTAGCAAGGAAGTTTCACATTTACATTCTTTTGAAGTGGGTACGACGTATACATGACACTTCGCAATGAATGTTATATCTTATCACGAAACATAGAAATGATATGCGATATCGCAATTTAAGGAGCATTAGAACTCTCTTGCTTTGTTACGCAGACATCTGCAAACGCTATTTCCTAGCAAGGAAATGCCGCCCTTATATTCATCTGAAGTGTATGCGAGGCATACATGACACTCCACAATGAATATTATATCTTATCATGAAACATAGGAATGAGATGCAATATGGCGATATAAGAAGCATAAGAACTCTATTGCTTCGATACGGAGACATCTGCAAACGCTATTTCCAAGCAAGTAAGTGTCGCATTTACATTCATTTGAAGTGTATGCGAGGTACACACGACACTTCGCAATGAATATTATATATTATCGTGAAACATAGATATGAGATGCGATATCGCGAATTAGCAGGGTTTAGAATTCTGTTGCTACGATACGTAGACAACTGCAAACGCTATTTCCTAGCAAGGAAGTGCCGCATTTACATTTTTTTGATGTGAAAACGAGGTATACGTAACACTGCACAGTGAATATTATATCTTATCGTGATACACAGAAATGAGATGCGATATCGCGATTTTTGAAGCATTATAACTCCATTGCTTTGATACTTTGACATCTGCAAACGCTATTCCCTAGCAAGGAAGTGTCGCATTTACATTCATTTGAAGTGTAGACGATATATACATAACAATGCATAACGAATACTGTATCTTATCATGAGACATAGAAGTGAGATGAGATTCTTGAGACACTTGAAGTGAATACGAGGTATACATGACACTTCGCAATGAATATTATATCTTATCATGAAACATAGAAATTAGGAGCGATATCGCGATTTAAGAAGCATTAGAACTCTATTGCTACGATACGTAGACATCTGCAAACGACATTTCCTAGCAAGGAAGTGTCGCATTAACATTCTTTTGAAGTGATTACGAGGTATACATGACACTTCGCAATGATGTTTATATCTTATCATGAAACATAGAAATGAGATGCGATATCGCGTTTTAAGAAGCATTTGAAATCTGTTGCTACGATACGTAGACATCTGCAAACGCTATTTCCTAGCATGGAAGTGACGCATTTACATTTCTTTGAGGTGAATACGAGGTATACATGACACTACGCAATGAATATTATATATAGTCATGAAACATAGAAATGAGAAACGATGTCGCGTTTTGAGAAGGATTAGAGCACTAATGCTACAATACGTAGACATCTGCAAACGCTATTTCCTAGCAAGGAAGTGTCGCATTTACATTCATTTGAAGTGTAGACGATATATACATAACAATGCATAACGAATACTGTATCTTATCATGAGACATAGAAGTGAGATGAGATTCTTGAGACACTTGAAGTGAATACGTGGTATACATAACAATCCACAATGAATACTATATCTTATCATTAAACATAGAAAAGGAATGCGATATCCCGTTATAAGAAGCATTAGAACTCTATTGCTTCGATACGTAGACATCTGCAAACGCTACTTCCAAGCAAGGAAGTGTCGCATTTACATTCTTTTGAGGTGAACACGAGGTATACATAACACTGCAAAATGGATATTATATCTTATCATGAAACATAGAAATGAGATGCGATATCGCGATTTCAGAAGCATTAGAAAACTATTGCTTCAATACGTAGGCATCTGCAAACGCTATTTCCTAGCAAGGAAGTGTCGCATTAACATTCTTTCGAAGTGAATACGTGGTATACATAACAATCCACAATGAATACTATATCTTATCATTAAACATAGAAAAGGAATGCGATATCCCGTTATAAGAAGCATTAGAACTCTATTACTTCGATACCTAGACATCAGCAAACGCTATTTCCTAGCCAGGAAGTGTCGCATTTACATTATTTTGAATTGAATACGAGGTATACTTAACACTTTGCAATGAATATTATATCTTATCACGAAACATAGAAATGAGATGCGACATCTCCTTTTAAGAACCATTAGGACTCGTTTGCTTCGATACGTAGACATCTGCAAACGCTACTTCCTAGCAAGGAAGTGTCGCATTTACATTCTTCTGATGTGAATGCGAGGTGTACATAACACTGCACAGTGAATATTATATCTTATCATGAAACATAGGAATGAGATGCAATATGGCGATATAAGAAGCATAAGAACTCTATTGCTTCGATACGGAGACATCTGCAAACGCTATTTCCAAGCAAGTAAGTGTCGCATTTACATTCATTTGAAGTGTATGCGAGGTATACATGACACTTCGCAATGAATATTATATATTATCGTGAAACATAGATATGAGATGCGATATCGCGAATTAGCAGGGTTTAGAATTCTGTTGCTACGATACGTAGACACCTGCAAACGCTATTTCCTAGCACGGAAATGTCGCATTTACATTCTTTTGATGTGAAAACGAGATATACATAACACTGCACGATGAAAATTATATCTTATGATGAAACATAGAAATGAGATGCGATATCGCTATTTAAGAAGCATTTCATCTCTATTGCTTCGATTCGTAGACATGTGCAAACGCTACTACCTTGCAAGGAAGTGTCGCATTTACATTCTTTTGAAGTGAATACAACGTATACATGACACTTCGCAATGAATATTATAACTTATCATGAAACATGAAATTGCATGCGATATCGCGTTTTAAGAAGCGTGAGAACTCTATTGCTACGATACGTAGACATCTGCAATCGCTATTTCCTAGCAAGGTATTGTCACATTTACATTCTTTTGAAGTGAATACGAGATATACATAACACTGCAAAATGAATGCTATATCTTATCATGAGACATAGAAATGAGATGCGATATCGCGTTTTAAGAAGCATTAGAACTTTATTGCTTCGGTAAGTAGACAACTGCAAACGCTATTTCCTAGCATTGAAGTTTCGCATTTACATTCTTTTGAAGTGAATACGAGATATACACGACACTTTGCAGTGAATATTATATCTTATTTTGAAGCATAGAAGTGAAATGCGATATCGCATTTTAAAAGGCATTAGATCTCTGTTGCTACGATACGTAGACATCTGCAAACAATATTTCCTAGCAAGGAAGTGTCGCATATACATTCTTTTGAAATGAATACGAGGTATACATAACAGTCCATAATGATTATTATATCTTATTACGAAACATAGAAATGAAATACGACTTCTCGTTTTAAGAAGCATTAGAACTCTATTGCTACGATGCGTAGACATCTGCAAACAATATTTCCTAGCAAGGAAGTGTCGCATTTACATTTTTTTGAAGTGAATACGAGATATACTTGACACATCGCAGTGAGTATTATATCTTATCATGAAACATAGGAATGAGATGCGATATCGCGATTTAAGAAGCACTAGAACTCTATTGCTACGATGCGTAAACATCTGCAAACGTTATTTCCTACCAAGGTAGTGTCGCATTTACATTCATGTGGAGTGAATACGAGGTATACATAACATTCCACAATGAATATTATATCTTATTACGAAACATAGAAATGAAATGCGACATCTCGTTTTAAGAAGCACTAGAACTCTATTGCTACGATACGTTGACATCTGCAAACGCTTTCTCCTAGCATGGAAGTGTCGCATTTACATTCTTTTGAAGTGAATACGAGGTATACATGACACTTCGCATAAATATTTTGTTTTATCATAAAACATAGAAGTGAGATGCGATATCGCGTTTTAAAAAGCATTAGAACTCCATTGCTACGATACGTAGACATCTGCAAGCGCTATTTAATCCCAAGGAAGTTTCGCATTTACATTCTCTTGAAGCGAATACGAGGTATACATGACACTTCGCAATGAATATTATATCTTATCATGAAACATAGAAGTGAGACGCGATATCGCGTTTTAGGAAGCATTAGCTCTCTATTGCTACGATGCGTAGACATCTGCAAACAATATTTCCTAGCAAGGAAGTGTCGCATTTACATTTTTTTGAAGTGAATACGAGATATACTTGACACATCGCAGTGAGTATTATATCTTATCATGAAACATAGGAATGAGATGCGATATCGCGATTTAAGAAGCACTAGAACTCTATTGCTACGATGCGTAAACATCTGCAAACGTTATTTCCTACCAAGGTAGTGTCGCATTTACATTCATGTGAAGTGAATACGAGGTATACATAACATTCCACAATGAATATTATATCTTATTACGAAACATAGAAATGAAATGCGACATCTCGTTTTAAGAAGCACTAGAACTCTATTGCTACGATACGTTGACATCTGCAAACGCTTTCTCCTAGCATGGAAGTGTCGCATTTACATTCTTTTGAAGTGAATACGAGGTATACATGACACTTCGCATAAATATTTTGTTTTATCATAAAACATAGAAGTGAGATGCGATATCGCGTTTTAAAAAGCATTAGAACTCCATTGCTACGATACGTAGACATCTGCAAGCGCTATTTAATCCCAAGGAAGTTTCGCATTTACATTCTCTTGAAGCGAATACGAGGTATACATGACACTTCGCAATGAATATTATATCTTATCATGAAACATAGAAGTGAGACGCGATATCGCGTTCTAGGAAGCATTAGCTCTCTATTGCTACGATACGTAGACATCTGCAAACGCTATTTCCTAGCATGGAAGTGTCGCATTTACATTCTTTTGAAGTGAATACGAGATATACATGACACTTCGCAATGAATATTTTATCTTATCACGAAAGATAGGAATGAAATGCGACATCTGGTTTTAAGTAGCATTAGAACTCTATTGCTACGATACGTAGATATCTGCAAACGCTATTTCCTAGCAAGGAAGTGTCGCATTTACATTCTTTTGAAGTGAATCCGAGGTATACGTGATACTTCTCAATGAATTTTATACCTTATCATGAAACATAGAAATGAGATGCGATATCGCGTTTTAGAAGCACTAGAACCCGGTTGCTACGATACGTAGACATCTGGAAACACTATTCCCTAGCAAGGAAGTGTCGCATTTACACCCTTTTGAAGTGAATATGACGTATACCTACGTCTCCACAATGAATATTATATCTTATCATGAAACATAGAAATGGGATGCTATATCGCGATTTAAAATGCATTAGAACTCTATTGCTTCGATACGTAGACTTCTGGAAACGCTATTTCCTTGCAAGGAAGTGTCGCATTTACATATCTTTGATTTGAATACGAGGAATACATAACACTTCGCAATGAATATTATATCCTATCATGAGACATAGAAATGAGATGCTATATCGCGATTTAAGAAGCATTAGAACCCTACAGCTTCGATACGTAGACATCTGCAAACGCTACTTCCTAGCAAGGAAGTTTCTCCTTCTCATTCATTTCAAGTGTATACGAGGTATACATGACACTTCGCAATGAATATTATATCTTATCATGAAACATAGAAATGAGATGCGATATCGCGTTTTGAGAAGCATTAGAACTCTATTGCTTCGATACGTAGATATCTGGAAACGCTATTTCCCAGCAAGGAAGTGTCGCATTTACATTCTTTTGATGTGAATACGAGGTATACATAACACTGCACAATGAATATTATATCTTATCATGAAACATAGAAATGAGATGCGATATCGTGTTTTAAGAAACATTAGAACTCTATTGCTTCGATGCGTAGACATCTGGAAACGTAATTCCCTAGAAAGGAAGTGTTGCATTTGCATTCTCTTGAGAGGAATACGGTGTATACGTGACACTTCGCAATGAATATTATATCTTATGGTGAAACATAGAAATGAGATTGGATATGGCGTTTCAAGAAGCATTAGAGCTCTATTTCTTCGATACGTAGATATCTGAAAACCTTATTTCCTAGCAAGGAAGTGTCGCATTTACATTCATTTGAGGTGAATACGAGGTATCACGTCCGGTGAAACTATTTTCCGCTGCTCCGGAGGCTTTACGACACGAGCCTATTTTTCAGTAATTCGGTTCGCGGGATCGCGTTATGACCGTGTCCGTCAATTTCGGCTGACGCGACACTAGCGAAATCACTCGCGATAATAAGGGAATGACCCTATCTTTCGATGACTTCTCTCGATTTGTACGTAGAAACGGCGTGGAGGATCTTTCGCTGGGATCGTAGCGGATTTCGTTCTGTTGGCTGCTACGGAAATCTGGATCAGTCGCCAGCGAAGAGGAGGACGGCGGTCGGAATTCAGCGATGATGCTGAATGTGGCAGAATCGGAGTGATGCGTCGTGGTGTCTGGATCGGAAGCGTGTACGGTCGTTTCGGAAAGCGGCGTCTGGGCTGGTGCGAAGGCAGTTTGCTGGTATACGAGGACTCTCGGAATGCCCTCCAAATATTCACGCACAAGTGATCCTATGAAATTCTTCCTACTCGCACGTCGCGTTCTTCGCAAACCGGAAGCACGATTCATTCACCAGGTTTTTCTGTACTTTCGACTAAGATCTGAAGGGTAAGCGGTGGTCTCAACGTCACAAAGCCGATTTCTATACTCCTTCAATTTGATGAAGATCAACCCCAGTTGTATGGAAGAACCCGTGGAAGAATTCGTAGTTAAATGTAATGTTAAAAGTAGAACTAGTATTATAAACACTTGATAAAATTAATGGATGTGGAAATAGTAGACTTGCTAAAAGAACTTGTACTTGGATATAGTAATAGTAAAAATAAAATATATTCTAGGTTTAAAGTATATAATAACTGGAATTATTCTAAGTCTAAGACTAAGTTAGAATGGAAATAGAAATACGATGCCTGAACCCCACATTGAGGTGGCTAACGATCTAGAACTAGAGGTTTCGACTCCTCGGTAGGAGATCTCGAGTCAGAGTGTGTGCTCTGGAGACGCGTCTCTGACCTCCTCGGTTCGCGGGGCGCTACGGTCGCGGACGCTCGTGGTAGGGAGATCGCAGTTCCGCGACTGGGGGACTCGCGTCTCGAGGCGGAGAGCGCGCGGTCCAGCGAGTGGGGACCCCCGGCTCGTGGTGGGGCTAGCGGCGCATGCCGCTGGCCGGACGCATCTTACTTAGTGTAACTTAGATCTAAGAATTCTCATATATGCGTCATGATATGGTATGTATGTCCTAGCTTAGAAGTAATATATAGGGTCTAGCAGATCCTGTTCCCGGAATTGGAAAAGACCCCATTCAGGTGATGGGCTGCGGCTACGTCTTCCTGCAAGACGGAACCCTCGGTGCGAGGGAGATAGGGCTGCCCGTCCTTGGTGCGGGCGAGACAAGTATAATCGGTGGTGCGAGTGAGACACTGGTGCCCGGTACGAGCGAGACAGGTATACTCGGCGGTGCGAGTGAGGCAGCGGAACTCGGTGTGAGTGAGCGCGTGCAGGTATGCGCGCGCGAACACTTCCAGTTGCTGGTTCTGCAGGCGAGTTTGGCTGGTTGCATGCGTCCAGGGGCTGATGCTGGGGGGTGCGAGGAGGTTGATGGGTGGCAGGCGGTACGCCTGACGTCACAAAATGCGACACTTCCTTTCTAGGAAGTTACGTTCCCAGATATCTCTGTATCGAAGCTATAGAGTTCTAATTCTCCTTAAAGCGAGATATCGCACCTCATCTCTATGTCGCATGATAAGATATAATATTCATTGCGAGGTGTTATGTATTCCTCGTCTACACTTCAAATGAACGTAAATGCGACACTTCCTTTCTAGGAAATAGCCTCTCCAGATATCTACGTATCGTAGCAATAGAGTTCTAATGCTTCTTATAACGCGATATCGCATCTCATTTCTATGTTTCATGAAAAGATATAATATTCATTGCGAATTGTCGTGTATACCACGTATTCACATCAAAAGAATGTAAATGCGACACTACCGTGCTAGGAAATAGCGTCTCCAGATATCTACGAATCGTAGCAATAGAGTTCCAATGCTTCTTAAAACTCGATATCGCATCTGATTTCTATATTTCATGATAAGATATAATATCCATTGCGAAGTGTCACTTATTCCACGTATTCACTTCAAATGAATGTAAATGCGACACTTACTTGCTAGGAAATAGCGTTTGCAGTTGTCTCCGTATCGAAACAATAGAGTTCTAATGCCTCTTAAGTCGCGATACCGCATCTCATTTCTATGTTTCGTGATAAGATACAATATTCATTGCGAAGTGCCATGCATACCTCGTATTCACTTCAAATGAATGTAAATGCGACACTTCCATGCTAGGAAAAAGAGTTTGCAGATGTCTACGTATCGTAGGAATAGAGTTCTAATGCTTCTTAAAACGAGATGTCGCATTTCATTTCTATGTTTCGTGATAAGATATAATATTCATTGTGTAATGTTATGTATACCTCGTATTCACTTTAATGGAATATAAGTGCGACAATTCCTTGCTAGGAAATAACGTTTGCAGATGTCTGCGCATCGTAGCAATAGAGTTTTAATGCTACTAAAAACGAGATGTCGCATTTCATTTCTATGTATCGTGATAAGATACAATATTTATTGTGGAGTGTTATGTATACCTCGTATTCACTCCAAGAGAATGTAAATGCGACACTTCCATGCTAGGAAATAGCGTTTGCAGGTGTCTAGGTATCGTAGGAATAGAATTCTAATGCTTCTTAAAACGCGATATCGCATCTCACTTCTATGTTTCATGATAAGATATAGTATCCATTGCGAAGTGTCATGTATATCTCGTATTCACTTCAAAAGAATGTAAATGCGAAACTTCCATGCTAGGAAATAGCGTTTGTAGATGTCTACGTATCGTAGCAATAGAGTTCTAATGCTTCCTAAAATGAGAAGTCGTATTTCATTTCTATGTTTCGTAGTAAGATATAATATTCATTGTGGAATGTTATGTATACCTCGTATTCACTTCAAAAGAATGTAAATGCGACACTTCCATGCTAGGAAATAACATTTGCAGATGTCTACGCATCGTAGCAATAGAGTTCTAATGCTTCCTAAAACGCGATATCGAATCTCACTTCTATGTTTCATGATAAGGTATAATATTCATTGCGAAGTGCCATGTATACCTCGCATTCACTTCAAAAGAATGTAAATGCGACACTTACATTCTAGGAAATAGCGTTTGCAGATGTCTACGTATCGTAGCAATAGGGTTCTAATGCTTCTAAAACGCGATATCGCATCTCACTTCTATGTTTCATGATAAGATATAATATTCATTGCGAAGTGTCATGTACACCTCGTATTCACTTCAAAAGTATGTAAATGCGACACTTCCATGCTAGGAAATAGCGTTTGCAGGTGTCTAGGTATCGTAGGAATAGAATTCTGATGCTTCTTAAAATGCGATATCGCATCTCACACCTATGTTTCATGATAAGATATAGTATCCATTGCGAAGTGTCATGTATATCTCGTATTCACTTCAAAAGAATGTAAATGCGAAACATCCATGCTAGGAAATAGCGTTTGTAGATGTCTACGTATCGTAGCAATAGAGTTCTAATGCTTCCTAAAATGAGAAGTCGTATTTCATTTCTATGTTTCGTAGTAAGATATAATATTCATTGTGGAATGTTATGTATACCTCGTATTCACTTCAAAAGAATGTAAATGCGACACTTCCTTGCTAGGAAATAACATTTGCAGATGTCTACGCATCGTAGCATTAGAGTTCTAATGCTTCCTAAAACGCGATATCGCATCTCACTACTATGTTTCATGATAAGGTATAATATTCATTGCGAAGCGCCATGTATACCTCGTATTCACTTCAAACGAATGTAAATGCGACACTTACATGCTAGGAAATAGCGTTTGCAGATGTCTACGTATCGTAGCAATAGAGATCTAATGCTTCTTAGAACGAGATGTCGCATCTCACTGCTATGTTTCATGATAAGAAATATTATTCATTATGGAGTGTTATGTATACCTCGTATTCACTTCAAAAGAATGTAAATGCGACACTTCCATGCTAGGAAATAGCATTTGCAGATGTCTACGTATCGTAGCAATAGAGTTTTAATGCTACTAAAAACGAGATGTTGCATTTCATTTCTATGTTTCGAGATAAGATATAATATTCATTGTGGAATGTTATGTATACCTCGTATTCACTTCAAAAGAATGTAAATGCGACACTTCCTTGCTAGGAAATAACGTTTGCAGATGTCTGCGCATCGTAGCAATAGAGTTTTAATGCTACTAAAAACGAGATGTCGCATTTCATTTCTATGTATCGTGATAAGATACAATATTTATTGTGGAGTGTTATGTATACCTCGTATTCACTTCAAGAGAATGTAAATGCGACACTTCCATGCTAGGAAATAGCGTTTGCAGATGTCTACGTATCGTAGCAATAGAGTTCTTATGCTTCTTAAAACGCGATATCGCATTTCACTTCTAAGTTTTATGATAAGATATAATATATTCATTGCGATGTGTCATGTATACCTCGTATCATCTTCAAAAGAATGTAAATGCGGCACTTCCATGCTAGGAAATAGCGTTTGCAGGTGTCTACGTATCGTAGCAATAGAGTTCTAATGCTTCTTAGAACGAGATGTCGCATCTCACTGCTATGTTTCATGATAAGAAATATTATTCATTATGGAGTGTTATGTATACCTCGTATTCACTTCAAAAGAATGTAAATGCGACACTTCCATGCTAGGAAATAACATTTGCAGATGTCTACGCATCGTAGCAATAGAGTTCTAATGCTTCCTAAAACGCGATATCGAATCTCACTTCTATGTTTCATGATAAGGTATAATATTCATTGCGAAGTGCCATGTATACCTCGCATTCACTTCAAAAGAATGTAAATGCGACACTTACATTCTAGGAAATAGCGTTTGCAGATGTCTACGTATCGTAGCAATAGGGTTCTAATGCTTCTAAAACGCGATATCGCATCTCACTTCTATGTTTCATGATAAGATATAATATTCATTGCGAAGTGTCATGTACACCTCGTATTCACTTCAAAAGTATGTAAATGCGACACTTCCATGCTAGGAAATAGCGTTTGCAGGTGTCTAGGTATCGTAGGAATAGAATTCTAATGCTTCTTAAAATGCGATATCGCATCTCACACCTATGTTTCATGATAAGATATAGTATCCATTGCGAAGTGTCATGTATATCTCGTATTCACTTCAAAAGAATGTAAATGCGAAACATCCATGCTAGGAAATAGCGTTTGTAGATGTCTACGTATCGTAGCAATAGAGTTCTAATGCTTCCTAAAATGAGAAGTCGTATTTCATTTCTATGTTTCGTAGTAAGATATAATATTCATTGTGGAATGTTATGTATACCTCGTATTCACTTCAAAAGAATGTAAATGCGACACTTCCTTGCTAGGAAATAACATTTGCAGATGTCTACGCATCGTAGCAATAGAGTTCTAATGCTTCCTAAAACGCGATATCGCATCTCACTACTATGTTTCATGATAAGGTATAATATTCATTGCGAAGCGCCATGTATACCTCGTATTCACTTCAAACGAATGTAAATGCGACACTTACATGCTAGGAAATAGCGTTTGCAGATGTCTACGTATCGTAGCAATAGAGATCTAATGCTTCTTAGAACGAGATGTCGCATCTCACTGCTATGTTTCATGATAAGAAATATTATTCATTATGGAGTGTTATGTATACCTCGTATTCACTTCAAAAGAATGTAAATGCGACACTTCCATGCTAGGAAATAGCATTTGCAGATGTCTACGTATCGTAGCAATAGAGTTTTAATGCTACTAAAAACGAGATGTTGCATTTCATTTCTATGTTTCGAGATAAGATATAATATTCATTGTGGAATGTTATGTATACCTCGTATTCACTTCAAAAGAATGTAAATGCGACACTTCCTTGCTAGGAAATAACGTTTGCAGATGTCTGCGCATCGTAGCAATAGAGTTTTAATGCTACTAAAAACGAGATGTCGCATTTCATTTCTATGTATCGTGATAAGATACAATATTTATTGTGGAGTGTTATGTATACCTCGTATTCACTTCAAGAGAATGTAAATGCGACACTTCCATGCTAGGAAATAGCGTTTGCAGATGTCTACGTATCGTAGCAATAGAGTTCTTATGCTTCTTAAAACGCGATATCGCATTTCACTTCTAAGTTTTATGATAAGATATAATATATTCATTGCGATGTGTCATGTATACCTCGTATCATCTTCAAAAGAATGTAAATGCGGCACTTCCATGCTAGGAAATAGCGTTTGCAGGTGTCTACGTATCGTAGCAATAGAGTTCTAATGCTTCTTAGAACGAGATGTCGCATCTCACTGCTATGTTTCATGATAAGAAATATTATTCATTATGGAGTGTTATGTATACCTCGTATTCACTTCAAAAGAATGTAAATGCGACACTTCCATGCTAGGAAATAGCATTTGCAGATGTCTACGTATCGTAGCAATAGAGTTTTAATGCTACTTAAAACGAGATGTTGCATTTCATTTCTATGTTTCGAGATAAGATATAATAGTCATTGTGGAGTGTTATGTATACCTCGTATTCACTTCAGAAGAATGTAAATGCGAAACTCACATGCTAGGAAATATTGTTTGCAGATGTCTACGTTTCACAGCAATAGAGTACTAATGCTTCTTAAAACGAGATGTCGTATTTCATTTCTATGTTTCGTAATAAGACATAATATTCATTGTGTAATGCTATGTATACCTCGTATTCACTTCAATGGAATGTAATTGCGACATTTCCTTCCTAGGAAATATTGCTTGCAGATGTCTACGTATCGTAGCAATAGAGTTCTAATGCTTCTTAAAACGCGATATCGCATCTCACTTCTATGTTTCATGATAAGATGTAATATTCATAGCGAAGTGCCATGTATACCTCGTATTCACTTCGAAAGAATGTAAATGCGACACTTCCTTGCTAGGAAATAACATTTGCAGATGTCTACGCATCGTAGCAATAGAGTTCTAATGCTTCTTAAAACGCGATATCGCATCTCACTTCTATGTTTCATGATAAGATATAATATTCATTGCGAAGTGTCATGTATATCTCGTATTCACTTCATAAGAATGTAAATGCGACCCTTCCATGCTAGGAAATAGCGTTTGCAGATGTCTACGTATAGTAGCAATAGAGTCCTAATGCTTCTTAGAACGAGATGTCGCATTTCATTTCTATGTTTCGTGATAAGATATAATATTCATTGTGGAGTGTTATGTATACCTCGTATTCACTTGAAAAGAATGTAAATGCGACACTTCCTTGCTAGGAAATATTGTTTGCAGATGACTACGTATCGTAGCAATAGAGTTCTAATGCTTCTTAAAACGCGATATCGCATCTCACTACTATGTTTCATGATAAGATATAATATTCATTGCGAAGTGTCATGTATACCTCGTATTCACTTCAAAAGAATGTAAATGCGAAACTTACATGCTAGGAAATATTGAGTGCAGATGTCTACGTTTCACAGCAATAGAGTACAAATGCTTCTTAAAACGAGATGTCGTATTTCATTTCTATGTTTCGTAATAAGATATAATATTCATTGTGTAATGCTATGTATACCTCGTATCCACTTCAATGGAATGTAATTGCGACATTTCCTTGCTAGGAAATATTGTTTGCAGATGTCTACGTATCGTAGCAGTACAGTTCTAATGCTTCTTAAAACGCGATATCGCATTTCACTTCTATGTTTCATGATAAGATATAATATTCATTGCGAAGTGTCATGTACATCTCGTATTCACTCCATTAGAATGTAAATGCGACCCTTCCATGCTAGGAAATAGCGTTCGCAGATGTCTACGTATCGTAGCAATAGAGTTCTAATGCTTCTTAGAACGAGATGTCGCATTTCATTTCTATGTTTCGTGATAAGATATAATATTCATTGCGAAGTGCCATGTATACCTCGTATTCACATCAAATGAATGTAAATGCGACACTTCCATGCTAGGAAATAGAGTTTGCAGATGTCTACGTATCGTAGCAACAGATTTCTAATGCTTCTTAAAACGAGATGTCGCATTTCATTTCTATGTTTCGTGATAAGATATAATATTCATTGCGAAGTGTCATGTATACCTTGTATTCACTTCAAAAGAATGTAAATGCGAAACTCACATCCTAGGAAATATTGAGTGCAGATGTCTACGTTTCACAGCAATAGAGTACAAATGCTTCTTAAAACGAGATGTCGTATTTCATTTCTATGTTTCGTAATAAGATATAATATTCATTGTGTAATGCTATGTATACCTCGTATCCACTTCAATGGAATGTAATTGCGACATTTCCTTGCTAGGAAATATTGTTTGCAGATGTCTACGTATCGTAGCAGTACAGTTCTAATGCTTCTTAAAACGCTATATCGCATTTCACTTCTATGTTTCATGATAAGATATAATATTCATTGCGAAGTGTCACGTACATCTCGTATTCACTCCATTAGAATGTAAATGCGACCCTTCCATGCTAGGAAATAGCGTTCGCAGATGTCTACGTATCGTAGCAATAGAGTTCTAATGCTTCTTAGAACGAGATGTCGCATTTCATTTCTATGTTTCGTGATAAGATATAATATTCATTGCGAAGTGCCATGTATACCTCGTATTCACATCAAATGAATGTAAATGCGACACTTCCATGCTAGGAAATAGAGTTTGCAGATGTCTACGTATCGTAGCAACAGATTTCTAATGCTTCTTAAAACGAGATGTCGCATTTCATTTCTATGTTTCGTGATAAGATATAATATTCATTGTGGAGTGTTATGTATACCTCGTATTCACTTGAAAAGAATGTAAATGCGACACTTCCTTGCTAGGAAATATTGTTTGCAGATGACTACGTATCGTAGCAATAGAGTTCTAATGCTTCTTAAAACGCGATATCGCATCTCACTTCTATGTTTCATGATCAGATATAATATTCATTGCGAAGTGTCATGTATACCTCGTACTCACTACAAAAGAATGTATATGCGACACCCACATGCTAGGAAATATTGTTGGCAGATGTCTACGTATCACAGCAATGGAGTACTAATGCTTCTTAAAACGAGATGTCGTATTTCATTTCTATGTTTCGTAATAAGATATAATATTCATTTTGGAGTGTTACGTATACCTCGCATTCACTTCAAAAGAATGTAAATGCGACACTTCCTTGCTAGGAAATAACATTTGCAGATGTCTACGCATCGTAGCAATAGAGTTCTAATGCTTCTTAAAACGCGATATCGCATCTCACTTCTATGTTTCATGATAAGATATAATATTCATTGCGAAGTGTCATGTACACCTCGTATTCACTTCAAAAGAATGTAAATGCGACACTTCCATGCTAGGAAATAGCGTTTGCAGATGTCTAGGTATCGTAGGAATAGAATTCTAATGCTTCTTAAAACGCGATATCGCATCTCACTTCTATGTTTCATGATAAGATATAATATTCATTGCGAAGTGTTATGTACACCTCGTATTATCTTCAAAAGAATGTAAATGCGGCACTTCCATGCTAGGAAATAGCGTTTGCAGATGTCTACGTATCGTAGCAATAGAGTTCTGATGCTTCCTAAAACGCGATATCGCATCTCACTTCTATGTTTCATGATAAGATATAATATTCATTGCGAAGTGTCATGTTTACCTCGTACTCACTACAAAAGAATGTAAATGCGACACTCCCATGCTAGGAAATATTGTTTGCAGATGTCTACGTATCACAGCAATAGAGTACTAATGCTTCTTAAAACGAGATGTTGTATTTCATTTCTATGTTTCGTAATAAGATATAATATTCATTGTGTAATGTTATGTATACCTCGTATTCACTTCAATGGAATGTAAGTGCGACATTTCCTTGCTAGGAAATATTGTTTGCAGATGTCTACGTATATTAGCAATAGAGTACTAATGCTTCTTAAAACGATATGTCGTATTTCATTTCTATGTTTCTTAATAAAATATAACATTCATTGTGTAATGTTATGTATACCTCGTATTCACTTCAATGGAATGTAAGTGCTACATTTCCTTGCTAGGAAATATTGTTTGCAGATGTCTACGTATATTAGCAATAGAGTTCTAATGCTTCTCAGAACGCGATATAGCACCTCATTCCTATGTTTCATGATAAGATATAATATTCATTGCGAAGTGTCATGTACACCTCGTATTCACTTCAAAAGAATGTAAATGCGACACTTCCATGCTAGGAAATAGCGTTTGCAGATGTCTAGGTATCGTAGGAATAGAATTCTAATGCTTCTTAAAACGCGATATCGCATCTCACTTCTAAGTTTCATGATAAGATATAATAAATTCATTGCGATGTGTCATGTATACCTCGTATTATCTTCAAAAGAATGTAAATGCGGCACTTCCATGCTAGGAAATAGCGTTTGCAGATGTCTACGTATCGTAGCAATAGAGTTCTAATGCTTCCTAAAATAAGAAGTCGTATTTCATTACTATGTTTCGTAATAAGATATAATATTCATTGTGTAATGTTATGTATACCTCGCATTCACTTTAATGGAATGTAAGTGCGACATTTCCATGCTAGGAAATTGCGTTTGCGGATGTCTACGTATCGTAGCAATAGAGTTCTAATGCTTCTTAAAACGCGATATCAAATCTCACTTCTATGTTTCATGATAAGATATAATATTCATTGCGAAGTGTTATGTATACCTCGTATTATCTTCAAAAGAATGTAAATGCGGCACTTCCATGCTAGAAAATAGCCTTTGCAGATGTCTACGTATCGTAGCAATAGATTTCTAATGCTTCTTAAAATGAGAAGTCGTATTTCATTTCCATGTTTCGTGATAAGATACAATATACATCGTGGAGTGTTATGTATAACTCGTATTCACTTCAAAAGAATGTAAATGCGACACTTCCATGCTAGGAAATAGCGTATGCAGATGTCTACGTATCGTAGCAATAGAGTTCTGATGCTTCTTAAAACGCGATATCGCATCTCACTTCAATGTTTCATGATAAGATATAATATTCATTGCGAAGTGTCATGTATACCTCGTATCCACTTCAAAAGAATGTAAATGCGACACTTACATGCTAGGAAATAGCGTTTGCAGATGTCTACGTATCGTAGCAACAGAGTACTAATGCTTCTCAAAACGAGATGTCGCATTTCATTTCCATGTTTCGAGATAAGATGTAATATTCATTGCGAAGTGTTATGTATACCTCGTATTCACTTCAAATGAATGTAAATGCGAAACTTCCATGCTAGGAAATAGGGTTTACAGATGTCTACGTATCGTAGCAATAGAGTTCTAATTCATCTCAAAACGCGATATCGTAACTCATTCCTACGTTTCATGATAAGATATAATACTCATTGCGAAGTGCCATGTATACCTCATACTCACTACAAAAGAATGTAAATGCGACACTCCCATGCTAGGAAATATTGTTTGCAGATGTCTACGTATCACAGCAATAGAGTACTAATGCTTCTTAAAGCGAGATGTTGTATTTCATTACTATGTTTCGTAATAAGATATAATATTCATTGTGTAATGTTATGTATACCTCGTATTCACTTTAATGGAATGTAAGTGCGACATTTCCATGCTAGGAAATTGCGTTTGCAGATGTCTACGTATCGTTGCAATAGAGTTCTAATGCTACTTAAAACGAGATGTCGCATTTCATTTCCATGTTTCGTGAAAAGATACAATATACATCGTGGAGTGTTATGTATAACTCGTATTCACTTCAAAAGAATGTAAATGCGACACTTCCATGCTAGGAAATAGCGTTTGCAGATGTCTACGTATCGTAGCAATAGAGTTCTGATACTTCTTAAAACGCGATATCGCATCTCACTTCTATGTTTCATGATAAGATATAATATTCATTGCGAAGTGTTATGTATACCTCGTATTGTCTTCAAAAGAATGTAAATGCGGCACTTCCATGCTAGGAAATAGCGTTTGCAGATGTCTAGGTATCGTAGCAATAGAGTTCTAGTGCTTCTTAAAATGAGAAGTAGTATTTCATTTCTATGTTTCGTAATAAGATATAATATTCATTGTGGAATGTTATGTATACCTCGTATTCACTTCAAAAGAATGTAAATGCGGCACTTCCATGCTAGGAAATAGCCTTTGCAGATACCTACGTATCGTAACAATAGAGTTCTAATGCTTCTTAAAACGCGATATCGCATCTCACTTCTATGTTTCATGATAAGATATAATATTCATTGCGAAGTGTCATGTATACCTCGTATTCACTTCAAAAGAATGTAAATGCGAAACTCCCATGCTAGGAAATATTGTTTGCAGATGTCTACGTATCACAGCAATAGAGTACTAATGCTTCTTAAAGCGAGATGTTGTATTTCATTACTATGTTTCGTAATAAGATATAATATTCATTGTGTAATGCTATGTATACCTCGTATCCACTTCAATGGAATGTAATTGCGACATTTCCTTGCTAGGAAATATTGTTTGCAGATGTCTACGTATCGTAGCAGTACAGTTCTAATGCTTCTTAAAACGCGATATCGCATTTCACTTCTATGTTTCATGATAAGATATAATATTCATTGCGAAGTGTTATGTACATCTCGTATTCACTCCATTAGAATGTAAATGCGACCCTTCCATGCTAGGAAATAGCGTTCGTAGATGTCTACGTATCGTAGCAATAGAGTTCTAATGCTTCTTAGAACGAGATGTCGCATTTCATTTCTATGTTTCGTGATAAGATATAATATTCATTGCGAAGTGCCATGTATACCTCGTATTCACATCAAATGAATGTAAATGCGACACTTCCATACTAGGAAATAGAGTTTGCAGATGTCTACGTATCGTAGCAACAGATTTCTAATGCTTCTTAAAACGAGATGTCGCATTTCATTTCTATGTTTCGTGATAAGATATAATATTCATTGTGGAGTGTTATGTATACCTCGTATTCACTTGAGAAGAATGTAAATGCGACACTTCCTTGCTAGGAAATATTGTTTGCAGATGACTACGTATCGTAGCAATAGAGTTCTAATGCTTCTTAAAACGCGATATCGCATCTCACTTCTATGTTTCATGATCAGATATAATATTCATTGCGAAGTGTCATGTATACCTCGTACTCACTACAAAAGAATGTATATGCGACACTCACATGCTAGGAAATATTGTTGGCAGATGTCTACGTATCACAGCAATGGAGTACTAATGCTTCTTAAAACGAGATGTCGTATTTCATTTCTATGTTTCGTAATAAGATATAATATTCATTTTGGAGTGTTACGTATACCTCGCATTCACTTCAAAAGAATGTAAATGCGACACTTCCTTGCTAGGAAATAACATTTGCAGATGTCTACGCATCGTATCAATAGAGTTCTAATGCTTCTTAAAACGCGATATCGCATCTCACTTCTATGTTTCATGATAAGATATAATATTCATTGCGAAGTGTCATATACAGCTCGTATTCACTTCAAAAGAATGTAAATGCGACACTGCCTTGCTAGGAAATAGCGTTTCCAGATGTCTATGCATCGAAACAATAGAGTTCTAGTGCTTCTTAAAACGCGATATCGCATCTCACTCCTATGTTTCATGATAAGGTATAATATTCATTGCGAAGTGACACGTACACCTCCTCTTCACTTCAAAAGAATGTAAATGCGACACTTCCTTGGTAGGAAATAGCGTTTGCAGAGGTCTACGTATCGTAGCAATAGAGTTCTAACGCTTCTTAAAACGCGATATCGCATCTCATTTCTATGTTTCATGATAAGATATAATATTCATTGCGAAGTGTCATGTATAACTCCTATTCACTTCAAAAGAATGTAAATGCGACACTTCCTTGTTTGGAAGTAGCGTTAGCAGATGTCTAAGTATCGTTGCAATAGAGTTCTAATGTTTCTATTAACGGGATATCGCATCTCATTTCTATGTTTCATGACAAGATATAATATTCATTGCGAAGTGTCATGTTTTCCTCGTATTCACTTCGAAAGAATGTAAATACGACACTTCCTTCCTAGGAAATAGCGTTTGCAGATGTCTACGTATCGTAGCAATAGAGTTCTAGTGCATCTTAAAACGCGATATCGCATCACACTCCTATGTTTCATCATAAGGTATGATATTCATTGCGAAGTGTCATGTATACCTCGTATTCACATCAAAAGAATGTAAATGCGACACTTCCTTGCTAGGAAATAGCGTTTGCAGATGTCTACGTATCGTAAAAATAGAGTTCTAGTGCTTCTTAAATCGCGATATCGCATCTCATTTCTATGTTTCGTGATAAGATATGATATTCATTGCGAAGTGTCACGTACACCTCCTATTCACTTCAATAGAATGTAAAAGCGACACTTCCTTGCTAGGAAATAGCGTTTGCAAATGTCTACGTATCGGAGCAATAGGGTTCTAATGCTTCATAAAACGCGATATCGCAACTCAATTCTATGTTTCATGATACGACATAATATCCATCGCGAAACGTGATGTATACCTCGTACTCGCTTCAAAAGAATGTAAATGCGACACTTCCTTGCTAAGAAGTAGCGTTTCCAGATGTCTAGGCATCGAAACAATAGAGTTCTAGTGCTTCTTAATACGAGATGTCGCATCACATTTCTCTGTTTCATGATAAGATATAATATTCATTGCGAAGTGTCATGTATACTTCGTATTCACTTCAAAAGAATGTAAATGCGACACTTCCTTGCTAGGAAATAGCGTTTGCAGATGTATCCGCATCGAGGCCATAGAGTTCTAACGCTTCTTAGAACCCGATATCGCATCTCACTTCTATGTTTCATGATAAGATATAATATACATCGCGAAGTGTCATGTACACCTCGTATTCAATACAAAAGAATGTAATTGCGACACTTCCATGCTAGGAAATAGCGTCTGCAGATGTCTACGCGTCGAGGCAATAGTGTTCTAATACTTCTTAAAACGCGATATCGCATCTCACATCTATGTTTCATTATAAGACATAATATTCATTCCGAAGTGTCATGTATACCTCGAATTCACTTCAAAAGAATGTAAATGCGACACTTCCATGCTAGGAAATAGCGTTTGCAGATATCTCCGCATCGATGCAATGTGGTTATAATGCTTCTTAAAACGCGCTATCGCATCTCATTCCTGTGTTACATAATAAGATATAATGTTCAATGCGAATTGTAATGTGTACCTCGCATTCACTTCAAAACAATGTAAATGCGAATCTTCCTTGCTAGGAAATAGCGTTTGCAGATATTTATGTATCGTAGCAATAGAGTTCTAATGCTACTTAAAACGAGATGTCGCATTTCATTTCTATGTTTCGTGATAAGGTATAATATTCATTGCGAAGTGTCATGTATACCTCCAATTCACGCCAAACGAATGTAAATGCGACACATCCTTGCTAGGAAATAGCGTCTGCAGATGTCTGCGCATCGAGGCAATAGAGTTCTAATGCTTCTTAAAACTCGATATCGCATCTCACTTCTATGTTTCTTGATTAGATATAATATTCATTGCGAAGTGTCATGTATACCTCGTATTCACTTCAAAAGAATGTAAATGCAACTATTCCTTGCTAGGAAATAGCGTCTGCAGATGTCTACGCATCGAGGCAATAGGAATCTAATGCTTCTTAAAACGCTATATCGCATCTCACTTCTATGTTACATGATAAGATATAATGTTCATTGCGAAGTGTCATGCATACCTCGTATTCACTTCAAAAGAATGTAAATGCGAATCTTCCTTGCTCGGAAATAGCGTTTGCAGGTGTCTACGTATCGTAGCAATAGAGTTCTAATGCTTCTCAAAACGCGATATAGCATCTCATTTATATGCTTCATGATAAGATATAATATTCATTGCGAAGTGTAATGTATACCTCGTATTCACTCCAAACGAATGTAAATGCGACTATTCCTTGCTAGGAAATAGCGTTTGCAGATGCCTACGTATCGTAGCAATGGAGTTCTAATGCTACTTAGATCGCGATATCGCATCTCATTTCTATGTTTCGTGATAAGATATAATATTCATTGAGAAGTGTCATGTATACCTCGTATTCACGTCAAAAGAATGTAAATGCGACTATTGCTTGCTAGGAAACAGCGTTTGCAGATATCTACGTATCGTAGCAAAAGCGTTCTAATGCTACTTAAATCGCGATATCACATCTCGTTTATATGATTCGTGATAAGATATAATATTCATTGCGAAGTGTCATGTATACCTCGTATTCACTTCAAAAGAATGTAAATGCGACTACTGCTTGCTAGGAAATAGCGTTTGCAGAAGTCTACGTATCGTAGCAATAGCGTTCTAATCCTACTTAAATCGCGATATCGCATCTCATTTCTATGTTTCGTGATAAGGTATAATATTCATTGCGAAGTGTCATGTATACCTCGTATTCACTTCAAAAGAATGTAAATGCGACACTTCCCTGTTAGGAAATAGCGTTTGCAGATGTCTACGGATCGTAGCGATAGAGTTCTAATGCTACTTAAATCGCGATATCGCCTCTCATTTCTATGTTTCGTGATAAGATATAATATTCATTGCGAAGTGTCATGTACACCTCGTATTCATTTCAAAAGAATGTAAATGCGACTAATGCTTGCTAGGAAATAGCGTTTGCAGATGTCTACGTATCGTAGCAATAGCGTTCTAATGCTACTTAAATCGCGATATCGCATCTCATTTATATGTTTCGCGATAAGATATAATATTCATTGCGAAGTGTCGTGTATACCCCGTATTCACTTCAAAAGAATGTAAGTGCGACACTTCCATGCTAGGAAATAGCGTTTGCAGATGTCTACGTATCGTAGCGATAGAGTTCTAATGCTACTTAAATCGCGATATCGCCTCTCATTTCTATGTTTCTTGCTACGATATAATATTAATTGCGAAGTGTCATGTACACCTCGTACTCACTTCAAAGGAATGTAAATGCGACACTTCCATGCTAGGAAATAGCGTCTGCAGATGTCTACGCGTCGAGGCAATAGAGTTCTAATGCTTCTTAAAACGCGATATCGCATCTCACTTCTATGTTTCATGATAAGATATAATATTCATTGCAAAGTGTCATGTATACCTCGTATTCGCTTCAAAAGAATGTAAATCCGACTATTCCTTCCTAGGAAATAGCGTTTGCAGATATCTCCGCATTGAGGCAATAGTGTTCTAATGCTTCTTAAAACGCGATATCGCATCTCACTTTTATGTTTCACGATGAGATACAATATTCATTGCGAAGTGTCATGTATACCTCGTATTCACTCCAAACGAATGTAAATGCGACACTTACTAGCTAGGAAATAGCGTATTCAGATGTCTACGTATCGTAGCAATAGAGTTCTAATGCTTCATAAATCGCGATTTCGCATCTCATTTCTATGTTTCGTGATAAGATATAATATTCATTGAGAAGTGTCATGTATACCTCGTATTCACGTCAAAAGAATGTAAATGCGACTATTGCTTGCTAGGAAATAGCGTTTGCAGATGTCTACGTATCGTAGCAAAAGCGTTCTAATGCTACTTAAATCGCGATATCACATCTCGCTTATATGTTTCGTGATAAGATATAATATTCATTGCGAAGTGTCATGTATACCTCGTATTCACTTCAAAAGAATGTAAATGCGACTACTGCTTGCTAGGAAATAGCGTTTGCAGAAGTCTACGTATCGTAGCAATAGCGTTCTAATCCTACTTAAATCGCGATATCGCATCTCATTTCTATGTTTCGTGATAAGATATAATATTCATTGCGAAGTGTCATGTACACCTCGTATTCACTTCAAAAGAATGTAAGTGCGACTAATGCTTGCTAGGAAATAGCGTTTGCAGATGTCTACGTATCGTAGCAATAGCGTTCTAATGCTACTTAAATCGCGATATCGCATCTCATTTATATGTTTCGTGATAAAATATAATATTCATTGCGAAGTGTCGTGTATACCCCGTATTCACTTCACAAGAATGTAAGTGCGACACTTCCATGCTAGGAAATAGCGTTCGCAGATGTCTCCGCATCGAGGCCATAGAGTTCTAATGCTTCTTAAAACGCGATATCGCATCTCTCTTCTATGTTTCATGATATGATATAATATTCATTGCGAAGTGTCATGTATACCTCCTATACACTTCAAAAGAATGTAAATGCGACTATTGCTTGCTAGGAAATAGCGTTTGCAGAAGTCTACGTATCGTAGCAATAGCGTTCTAATCCTACTTAAATCGCGATATCGCATCTCATTTCTATGTTTCGTGATAAGATATAATATTCATTGCGAAGTGTCATGTACACCTCGTATTCACTTCAAAAGAATGTAAATGCGACGAATGCTTGCTAGGAAATAGCGTTTGCAGATGTCTACGTATCGTAGCAATAGCGTTCTAATGCTACTTAAATCGCGATATCGCATCTCATTTATATGTTTCGTGATAAGATATAATATTCATTGCGAAGTGTCGTGTATACCCCGTATTCACTACAAAAGAATGTAAGTGCGACACTTCCATGCTAGGAAATAGCGTTTGCAGATGTCTACGTATCGTAGCAATAGCGTTCTAATGCTACTTAAATCGCGATATCGCATCTCATTTATATGTTTCGTGATAAAATATAATATTCATTGCGAAGTGTCGTGTATACCCCGTATTCACTTCACAAGAATGTAAGTGCGACACTTCCATGCTAGGAAATAGCGTTCGCAGATGTCTCCGCATCGAGGCCATAGAGTTCTAATGCTTCTTAAAACGCGATATCGCATCTCTCTTCTATGTTTCATGATAAGATATAATATTCATTGCGAAGTGTCATGTATACCTCGTATTCACTTCAAAAGAATGTAAATGCGACTATTGCTTGCTAGGAAATAGCATTTGCAGATGTCTACGGATCGTAGCGATAGAGTTCTAATGCTACTTAAATCGCGATATCGCCTCTCATTTCTATGTTTCGTGATAAGATGTAATATTCATTGCGAAGTGTCATGTACACCTCGTATTCACTTCAAAAGAATGTAAATGCGACTAATGCTTGCTAGGAAATAGCGTTTGCAGATGTCTACGTATCGTAGCAATAGCGTTCTAATGCTACTTAAATCGCGATATCGCATCTCATTTATATGTTTCGTGATAAGATATAATATTCATTGCGAAGTGTCGTGTATACCCCGTATTCACTTCAAAAGAATGTAAGTGCGACACTTCCATGCTAGGAAATAGCGTTTGCAGATGTCTCCGCATCGAGGCCATAGAGTTCTAATGCTTCTTAAGACGAGATATCGCATCTCTCTTCTATGTTTCATGATAAGATACAATATTCATTGCGAAGTGTCATGTATACCTCGTATTCACTCCAAACGAATGTAAATGCGACACTTCCTAGCTAGGAAATAGCGTATTCAGATGTCTACGTATCGTAGCAATAGAGTTCTAATGCTTCATAAATCGCGATTTCGCATCTCATTTCTATGTTTCGTGATAAGATATAATATTCATTGAGAAGTGTCATGTATACCTCGTATTCACGTCAAAAGAATGTAAATGCGACTATTGCTTGCTAGGAAATAGCGTTTGCAGATGTCTACGTATCGTAGCAATAGCGTTCTAATCCTACTTAAATCGTGATATCGCATCTCATTTCTATGTTTCGTGATAAGATATAATATTCATTGCGAAGTGTCATGTACACCTCGTATTCACTTCAAAAGAATGTAAATGCGACGAATGCTTGCTAGGAAATAGCGTTTGCAGATGTCTACGTATCGTAGCAATCGTGTTCTAATGCTTCATAAACCGCGATATCGCATCTCATTTCTATGTTTCATGATAAGACATAATATCCATTGCGAAATGTGATGTTTACGTCGTATTCGCATCAAAAGAATGTAAAGGCGACACTTCCTTGCTGGGAATTAGCGTTTCCAGATGTCTACGTATCGAAACAATAGAGTTCTAATGCTTCTTAAAACGAGATGTCGCATCTCATTTTTCTGTTTCATGACAAGATATAATATTCATTGCGAAGTGTCATGTTTTCCTCGTATTCACTTCGAAACAATGTAAATGCGACACTTCCTTCCTAGGAAATAGCGTTTGCAGATGTCTACGTATCGTTGGAATAGAGTTCTTATGCTTCTTAAAACGGGATATCGCATCTCATTTCAATGTTTCATGACAAGATATAATATTCATTGCGAAGTGTCATGTATAGCTCGTATGCACTTCAAAGGAATGTAAATGCGACACTTCCTTGCTAAGAAGTAGCGTTTCCAGATGTGTATGCATTGAAACAATAGATTTCTTATGCTTCTTAAAACGGGATATCGCATCTCTCTTCTATGTTTCATGATATGATATAATATTCATTGCGAAGTGTCATGTATACCTCCTATACACTTCAAAAGAATGTAAATGCGACTATTGCTTGCTAGGAAATAGCGTTTGCAGAAGTCTACGTATCGTAGCAATAGCGTTCTAATCCTACTTAAATCGTGATATCGCATCTCATTTCTATGTTTCGTGATAAGATATAATATTCATTGCGAAGTGTCATGTACACCTCGTATTCACTTCAAAAGAATGTAAATGCGACGAATGCTTGCTAGGAAATAGGGTTTGCAGATGTCTACGTATCGTAGCAATCGTGTTCTAATGCTTCATAAACCGCGATATCGCATCTCATTTCTATGTTTCATGATAAGACATAATATCCATTGCGAAATGTGATGTTTACGTCGTATTCGCATCAAAAGAATGTAAAGGCGACACTTCCTTGCTGGGAATTAGCGTTTCCAGATGTCTACGTATCGAAACAATAGAGTTCTAATGCTTCTTAAAACGAGATGTCGCATCTCATTTTTCTGTTTCATGACAAGATATAATATTCATTGCGAAGTGTCATGTTTTCCTCGTATTCACTTCGAAAGAATGTAAATGCGACACTTCCTTCCTAGGAAATAGCGTTTGCAGATGTCTACGTATCGTTGGAATAGAGTTCTTATGCTTCTTAAAACGGGATATCGCATCTCATTTCAATGTTTCATGACAAGATATAATATTCATTGCGAAGTGTCATGTATAGCTCGTATGCACTTCAAAGGAATGTAAATGCGACACTTCCTTGCTAAGAAGTAGCGTTTCCAGATGTGTATGCATTGAAACAATAGATTTCTTATGCTTCTTAAAACGGGATATCGCATCTCATTTCTATGTTTCATGACAAGATATAATATTCATTGCGAAGTGTCATGTTTTCCTCGTATACACTTCAAAAGAATGTATATGCGACACTTCCTTCCTAGGAAATAGCGTTTGCAGATGTCTACGTATCGTAGCAATAGGGTTCTAATGCTTCATAAAGTGCGATATCGCATCATAATTCTATGTTTCACGATAAGGTATGATATTCATTGCGAAGTGTCATGTATACCTCGTATTTACATCAAAAGAATGTAAATGCGACACTTCCTTGCTAGGAAATAGCGTTTGCAAATGTCTACGTATCGGAGCAAGAGGGTTCTAATGCATCATAAAATGCGATATCGCATCTCAATTCTATGTTTCATGACAAGATATAATATTCATAGCGAAGTGTCATGTATAGCTCGTATGCACTTCAAAGGAATGTAAGTGCGACACTTCCTTGCTAAGAAGTAGCTTTTCCAGATGTCTATGCATTGAAACAATAGATTTCTTATGCTTCTTAAAACGGGACATCGCATCTCATTCCTATGTTTCATGACAAGATATAATATTCATTGCGAAGTGTCATGTTTTCCTCGTATTCACTTCAAAAGAATGTAAATGCGACACTTCCTTGCTAGGAAATAGCGTTTGCAGATGTCTACGTATCGTTGCAATAGAGTTCTAATGTTTCTATTAACGGGATATCGCATCTCATTTCTATGTTTCATGACAAGATATAATATTCATTGCGAAGTGTCATGTTTTCCTCGTATTCACTTCGAAAGAATGTAAATGCGACACTTCCTTCCTAGGAAATAGCGTTTGCAGATGTCTCCGCATCGAGGCCATAGAGTTCTAATGCTTCTTAAAACGCGATATCGCATCTCTCTTCTATGTTTCATGATAAGATATAATATTCATTGCGAAGTGTCATGTATACCTCGTATTCACTTCAAAAGAATGTAAATGCTACTATTGCTTGCTAGGAAATAGCATTTGCAGATGTCTACGGATCGTAGCGATAGAGTTCTAATGCTTCTTAAACCGCGATATCGCATCTCTCTTCTATGTTTCATGATATGATATAATATTCATTGCGAAGTGTCATGTATACCTCCTATACACTTCAAAAGAATGTAAATGCGACTATTGCTTGCTAGGAAATAGCGTTTGCAGAAGTCTACGTATCGTAGCAATAGCGTTCTAATCCTACTTAAATCGTGATATCGCATCTCATTTCTATGTTTCGTGATAAGATATAATATTCATTGCGAAGTGTCATGTATACCTCGTATTCACTTCAAAAGAATGTAAATGCGACTATTGCTTGCTAGGAAATAGCATTTGCAGATGTCTACGTATCGTAGCGATAGAGTTCTAATGCTACTTAAATCGCGATATCGCCTCTCATTTCTATGTTTCGTGATAAGATATAATATTCATTGCGAAGTGTCATGTACACCTCGTATTCACTTCAAAGGAATGTAAATGCGACACGTCCATGCTAGGAAATAGCGTTTGCAGATGTCTACGTATCGTAACAATAGCGTTCTAATGCTTCTTAAGACGCGATATCGCATCTCTCTTCTATGTTTCATGATAAGATATAATATTCATTGCGAAGTGTCATGTATACCTCGTATTCACTTCAAAAGAATGTAAGTGCGACTATTGCTTGCTAGGAAATAGCGTTTGCAGATGTCTACGTATCGTAGCAATAGAGTTCTAATGCTACTTAAATCGCGATATCGCATCTCATTTCTATGTTTCGTGATAAGATATAATATTCATTTCGAAGTATCATGTACACCTCGTATTCACTTCAAAAGAATGTAAATGCGACTAATGCTTGCTAGGAAATAGCGTTTGCAGATGTCTACGTATCGTAGCTATAGCGTTCTAATGCTACTTAAATCGCGATATCGCATTTCATTTATATGTTTCGTGATAAGATATAATATTCATTGCGAAGTGATATATACTCCTCGTATTCACATCAAAAGAATGTAAATGCGACACTTCCGTGCTAGGAAATAGCGTTTGCAGAATGTCTAAGTGTCGTAGCAATAGGGTCCTAATCCTTCTTAAGGCGCGATATCGCATCGCAGTTCTATGTTTCATGATAAGATATAATTATTCATTGCGAAGTGTTATGTATACCTCGTCTACATTTCCAAAGAATGTAAATGCCACACATCCTTGCTAGGAAATATCGTTTCCAGATGACTACATATCAAAGCAATAGTGTTGTATCGCTTCTTAAAACACGATAACGCATTTCAGTTTTGTGTTTCACGATAAGATATAATATTCATTGCGAAGTGTTAGGTATACCTCGAATACACTTCAAAAGAATGTAAATGCCACACTTCCTTGCTAGGAAAAGCGTTTCCAGATTTCTATGTATCGAAGCAATAGAGTTCTGATGCTCCTTAAAACGCGATATCGCATCTCATTTGTGTTTCATGATAACATATAGTATTCATTCCGAAGTGTTATGTACACCTCGTCTACACTTCAAAAGAATGTAAGTGCCACACCTCCATTCTAGGAAATGCGTTTCCAGATATCTACGTATAGAACCAATAGTGTTCCAATATTTCTTAAAACGCGATATAGAATCTCGTTTCTATGTTCCATGATATGATATAGTATTCATTGCGAAGTGTTATGTATAGCTCGTCTACACATCAAAAGAATGTAAATGCCACAATTCCTTGCTAGGAAATGCGTTTCCAGATGTCTACGTATCAAAGCATTAGAGTTCTAATGCGTCTTAAAACGCGATATCGCGTCTCATTTCTATGTTTCACGATATGATATAAAATTCATTGTGAAGCGTTATGTATACCTCGTCTACACATCAAAAGAATGTAACTGCCACATTTCCTTCCTAGGAAATAGCGTTTCCAGATTTCTACGTATCGAAGCAATACAGTTCTAATGATCCTTTAAACGCGATATCGCTTCTCAATTCTATGTTGCATGATAAGCTTTAATATTCACAGCGAAGTGTTATGTATACCTCGTCTACACATCAAACGAATGTAAATGCCACATTTCCTTGCTAGGAAATAGCGTTTCCAGATTTCTACGTATCGAAGCTATAGGGTTGTAATGCTTCTTCAAACGCGACATCGCATCTCAGTTCTATGTATCACGATAAGATATAATATTCATTGCGAAGAGATATGTATACCTCGTCTACACTTGAAAAGAATGTAAATTCCACACTTCCTTTCTAGGAAATGCGTTTCCAGACGTCTACGTATCGAAGCAACAGATTTCTTATGCTTCTTAAAAAGCGATATCGCATCGCAGTTCTATGTTTCATGATAAGATATAATTATTCATTCCGAAGTGTTATGTACACCTCGTCTACACTTCAAAAGAATGTAAGTGCCACACCTCCTTTCTAGGAAATGCGTTTCCAGATATCTACGTATAGAACAAATAGTGTTCCAATATTTCTTAAAACGCGATATAGAATCTCGTTTCTATGTTCCATGATATGATATAGTATTCATTACGAAGTGTTATGTATAGCTCGTCAACACTTCAAAAGCATGAAAGTGCCACACCACCTTTCTAGGAAATGCGTTTCAGATATCTACGTATAGAAGCAATACAGTTCTAATGCTCCTTTAATCGCGATATCGCATCTCAATTCTATGTTGCATGATAAGTTATAATATTCACAGCGAAGTGTTATGTATAAGACGTATACACTTCAAATGAATATAAATGCCACACTTCCTTGCTAGGGAATAGCGTTTCCAGATTTCTGCGTATAGAAGCAATAGCGTTTTAATGCTTCTTAAAGCGCGATATCGCACCTCAGTTCTATGTTGTACGATAAGACATAATATTCATTGCGAAATGTTACGTATACCACGTCTACACTTCAAGTGAATGTGAATGCCACACATTCTTGCCAGGAAATGCGTTTCCAGATGACTACGTATCGAAGCAATGTAGTTCCAATGCTTCCTCAAGCGCGATATCGCATCTCATTTGTATGTTTCATGATAAGATATAATATTCATAGCGAAGTGATATGTATAGCTCGTCTACACTTCAAAAGATAGTAAATGCCACACTTCCATGCTAGGAAATAGCGTTTCCTGGTCTCCACGTATCGAAGCAATAGAGTTCTAATGCTACTTGAAACGCAATATCTTATCTCATTTCTATGTTTCATGATAAGATATAGCAGTCATTGCGATGTGTTATGTATACCTCCTCTACATTCCAAAGGAATGTAAATGTTACACTTCCTTGCTGGGCAATAGCGTTCCCAGATGTCTACGTATCGAAGCAATACAGGTTTAATGCGTCTCAAAACGCGATATCGCTTCCTATTTCTATGTTTCGTGATAAGATGTAATATTCATTGCGTAGTGTTATGCATACCTTGTCTACACTTCAAAAGAATGTAAATGCCACACTTTCTTGCCAGAAAGTAGCGTATGCAGATATCTACCTATCGAAGCAGTGGAGTTCTATTGCTTCTTAAAACGCGATGTCGCATCGCAATTCTATGTTTCATGATATAATACAAGATTCATTACGAAGTGTTATTTATACCTCGTCTACACTTCAAAAGAATGTAAATGCACACTTCCTTGCTAGGAAATGCATTTCCAGATGTCTACATATCGAAGAAATGGAGATCTAATGCTTCTTAAAACTCGATACCGCATCTCATTTCTATGTTTCATGGTAAGATATAATATTCATCGGGACGTGTTGCATACATCGTCTACACTTCAAAGGAATGAAAATGCCACGCATCCTTGCTAGGAAATGCGTTTCCAGATGACTACGTATCGAAGCCTGGAATTTATGCAGTTATTTATTATTCACTTATTGCTCAAGCGACAAAGATTCTGACCACTTCAAAATGGTTGACTTTCATCAATTTTCTTAAAAATTGAAATACTGCCCAACTGCTTGCATTAAAGACTGTAATTAAAGCTTTCGAAACATTTTACCTCTTATAGATGAATTCTGGAATTGAAATTGAATGTTTGACTTTTGTAGCTCCTGTTTAGACATCTTTCTATTTGAATGTTCAAGTATTTTTCATATTCGTAATTATTAGAAATGTTTTACTTGATTCTTTTATTTAATATTTAGAATTTTCTGAGAAATATTTTTTATCGTAATGAACTATATAATTGCAATTATAATTCTTTATGAAGTAATAATAACAGAAAGGTATGTATCCATTCTTGTAGTTTTGTAAAGAGTATTTAATCTTACTATCTAAAATGAAACATTGAGATCTGTTTACAATCTAATGGAAATTAATTACCTTTGGATTCAAATTCACAATGATAATCTTCCATAGTTCAACAATTTTGTGAGCTGTCCTCAGGAATCCGCAGCTCAGTACTTATATAAAATGAACGACACAAGGAACAGCCTAACCAAACGTATTCGAACCGATTTTTCAATACTAATCTTATCATGTTTAACTTATGCTGCAAACTATTGAAATGCCCTTCGAAAAGTGTTTATTCACAGTGAAGTAAACGGTAAGTATTACGCCTTGCACCACTGTTCACAATACGTATGTTTCATTTACTATCAAAACCGTGAGTATTATCGCCTTTCTTTACTTTTTGTAACCTTCAATGCCTTCATGTTACAGATCGTTAAACTTGCTTTAAAATGCTCTATCGTATTACGGAAGAATGGACATACCAATTCATTTTAAAAAATGAAGGTAACCTTCATATGTCCAACATAACTCCACTTACAAAAAAACTATTTTCATCAACGGATGGCCCCTTTGTACTATGCAATTTTATATTAGCAAAAACTTCTATGAAACTTATAGTTTCGTGGATATCTGAGGTGCTACTTATTACTGCCCCACCCTGTATATTGTTATGGATGTGTCCAACAAGGCAACGATGAACAGAGTTAAATTTAATATTATGATGTTTATTATTTTACTCATAGTATATTTGTTTTTCTGGAATTTTGCACCGAGATATAGCACACGGGCAACACGGCCGTGACAATGACACTATCAGCTCACCATAGCTACACGCGTGGTTGTGGCGTAGGCTGACATTTACTAATGGGGAAGCTGTTTCCATAAAAATTATAAGCAAATATGAAAAATAACTAAACTGTGCAATTTACTTATTTTGATTCCAAAATAGATACACCGGCACAAAACAAAGATATAAGAACTCGATTTTATTATTTTCTATAAACTAGCTCGATAGGGCGATTTTTTCCATAAAGTCGATAATTACTTTGTCATAAAAATATACACACTTATTTTATATATATTTTCTTCAATTTATTGTTGCAAATTCATGCAATTGAGGGTTACATTAAATACGATGACAGCATGTTATTTCAAAAATTACACAAGGCGAAGTTAGGGACGCAACAGCATGAATTTTTATTTTATAAGTAATATTTTTTTTATAATTAATATTTTTAGTCTATGATGGATTGAAAGAAATATATACGACTCGCTCAATAACTATAAATATAGGAAAACGACCATCAAAATGTCTATCAATACTCATATGCTGAACATCTACTGACATCTAACGGTTCTAATTTGTATGAAAGCACAGGTTCCCCATTGCCAAATGTGATCCTGCGTCATTGCTGAGGAGATTCATGAATGGAGCGATGATACGCGTGTCACCATGGTGCTGGTGCTGCGCGATTCGCTTGTCTAGAACGTGTTGGTAACACGTTCTGGCATTTTAGTTAACGAATCCGGTCACAGATGACTACGAATCAGTTGACACTCCTCGGAAGTGGCAATATAGTGCCGGCATGGTGTCGCTACCATCTTGCCGTTTGTTATCTGGGATGCTTTTTAGTGCATTATTCGGAATTGAATTTGAACACATAGCTACTTAATCGCAAATTTGTATGTACTGTGACGTGGTGACGTCACAAGGCTCGCTCATCCCCCCCCCCCCCCCCCCCCCTGCTTCGGTTAGACTAGCTCGCAGATCACCACCCATGCGAGAAGCGCGACACGGACCATTGCGATAGCTGTATTTGCGAGGAGCGTGAAATACACGATGGTAGAACCTCCCCCCCCCCCCCCCCCGTTCATTCCTCTCTCACCGTTCGACGGATAAGACTGGCGAGCTGATGGAAGAAGCGACCCATAAGACGCCTCTTCGGCGGATAATAAGACCGCAGGTTCGCGGAAGGGCTGTGCGCCGAGGTAGCGCGACGGGCTCGAAGGTGGAGGAGTCGGGAAGTGAGCAAGAAGAGACCCTGAAGCCCGAAGGATACGATCCAGAGCTCTGCAACGATAAGACCGCTGCCATAGTCCATGGAGACAAACAGGATGGTTCTCGGGTGTGAGAAGGACCTCTACCCCTCCCTTGAGCCCATGGAGAGGAAAACTCAAGATGCGCAGCGGAATTGCAGGTGAGCCGTGGAAAGCGCGGCGCGCGACACGCGCCGCAGTTCAAATAATCCAGAGGACCCCCTCTAGACACACCAGAGGGGGCGATCAGGGAAGATCGCCGAAATCCACCGATCGATGCCCCGAACAATACCGAAGCGTATGGCCCTACCCCATCAAGGAGCCCTAAGGAGGATCTAAGGGGATCCGAAGACCCCCAGCAAACCTATATAATGAGCTAGCCAGCACGAAGACAGCCTCTTATTCTTCTGAACGACTTAGCGACTACTTAGCGAGAGAGAGAGAGAGAGAGAGAGAGAGAGAGAGAGAGAGAGAAAGAGAGAGAGAGAGAGAGAGAGAGAGAGAGGTAGACGGACTGAACGAGATCCATACTTGTTGGAAACGAGAACGTGAGTCCTTATACGCTAAAGCGTCCCATTTGTTCCCTGCCGCAATTGTGATATCGCGTATTGTAATTTGTATTGTATAACGGGTGGTGATCCTCGGTCATTCGCGGCGTGTCGTATACCCTTTTGTAATACCGCGTCGAGGCAATCTAGAAAGAAGCCGTGAGTTCAGTATCTCGCGACCCTAATTTGCGCACTCGGCTAGAAGCTGTCGAGCGAAAGAGTATTTCGAAATTTCGAGGGTTATCTTGCACCGGGTTTCCCCGGGTTGCGTGGTTTATTAGTTTTTGCTACTTCTTGAGTAGCTGGCGCCCAAAAAGTCCCAACCTCGCAGCTTCGAAATACTTGCTGGATAGGAAATTTATTGCTCTGTACTTCGCGTTGCCGAAGCACGCGGACATTCTGTACCCCGATATAACCCCGGACTAAACTTCTGGATACCCCGTTATTATTGGTTTTATATACCCTTTTCTTGCGGATTGTAACGGGAAAAACCGTCACAGTACTTAATTATACATGACTGCATAAAAAGGATGTCATATACTTTTATAATCAATGCGATATAAGAATATAAAACGATGAACTATCCACTCCCATCAGGAGTAAAAACAATGTTTGGTACGCAAAGTTCATTGCAAAATATAATCAAGCAGTTAATATATCAAATCACTGCACACAATAAATCACTGAATGTATAATGATATGAATAGTAAGAAAAACATATTTACCTGTTAGATGTTTATAAATTTAAATTTAAAATTGCAAGTCACATTTAATATATTATTGTTTAACAAGGTGATTTAATGTTGTTTCAAATAGGCGTGCAGAACTAGCTCGTACTTCTGTCAATGTAATTTCATTCGGAAAATACAAAGGATAAGAGGAAATATTCTCCAATATATAACATATATAAATCAACGGATGCAAGAGAGAACACTCGATCTCGGTGTAACGAGACCGGGGCGTCATCCTGCAGTAATCGTATAACGCCTGTTCCTAGATGGTGTAGAGAGTGAATGTGGAGGGTTAAAAGCATAAAATAACAACAATGTAACTAAAGAGAAAGAGAAAGAGAATATGTGGAAGCATTGCATTTATTAAGAGGAAATCCTAGAAATATCAAACAACAGATTATATACCATACTGTAAGGGTAAGGTACAACGAAATAGACGATATCGTGAGAGAAACTAAAAAAATCGAGAAACTTAAAAAGAAAATAATAATATAGATTGAGCGAATTAATATCACTGATCCCGGCAAGCTTAATGGAAAACGCATAACGATGAATCGGTTAGAGTATAAGATAGATGTTGGTCGCGGTTTGAGTGGCCCTGGGAATCCTTTGCCCGCATCAGGGCAGGCAGTAGGATGGTGGAGAGCCTGCCCTCCTGTTGCTTGGATCTATAGAATTCACATTCTATTGTAGAGTAGAAGCAGATAATTATAATGCTTTTCATAGAAGATTACAGCTTACTTAATTCGAAACGTTGAAATGAGATGAGTCATGGCATTGTATAATGCATTAGTACCCTATTGTCTCGACATGTAGACACTACGAAGGGCAATCCTGTTGCATGGAGCTGTAGAATTTACATTCTTATGAAGTTTTAAAGCAGATAAGCATAGAGCTATGCATAAGAGATTACAGCATTCTTACTTTGAAACGATGAAATGAGATGCGCCAGCGCATTGCATGGAGAATTCTAGCTCGATTGCTTTAACAGATAGACACTACAGAGCGCCATACCGTTGCATGGAATTATATAGTTCACATTCTATTGAAGACCTCTAACAGTTAAGCACAATGTTATGGATATATGATTACAGATTCTTTGCATTGAAACGTTGAAATGAGATGCGACATCGCGCTGATTGAAGTATTAGAAATGTTTTGCTTGGACACGTAGAGATCTGGAAACGATATTCTGTTGCAAGTAAGTATAGGATTCACATCCTTTTAAGGTCTAGATGCAGATAAATGTAACATATTGCATAGAACATTGCAATTTACCATGAATCATTGAAATGACTTGCGACATCGTGTTGAATGAAGCAATAGAACACTATTGCTCCGATAAGTAAGCAAATGGAAACGCTACTTCCTAGCAAGGAAGTGTCGCACTTACGTTTACTTATGGTGTAGACGAGGTATACATAACACTTCGCAATGACTATTATATATTATCATGAAACATAGAAATGAGATGCGGTATCACGATTTAAGAAGTACTAGAACTCTGTTGCTTCGATACGTAGGCATCTGGAAACGCATATCCTAGCAAGAATGTGTGGCATTTACATACCTTTGAAGTGCAGACGAGGCATACCTAAAATTTCGCAATGAATATTATATCTTGTCGTGAAACATAGAAATGCAATGCGATATCGCGTTTTAAGAAGCTTTAGAACTCCATTGCTTCGATACCTAGAAACATGGAAATGCATTGCCTAGCAAGGATGTGTGACATTTACATTCTTTTGAAGTGTGGACGAGGTATACATAAAACTTCGCAATGAATAATACATCTTATTATGCAACATAGAAATGAGATGCGATATCGCGTTTTAAGAAGCATTAGAACAATACTGCTCCGGTTCGTAAACAACTGCAAACGCTATTTCCTAGCAAGGAAGTGTGGCATTTACATTCTTTTGAAGTGAATACGAGGTATACATGACACTTCGCAATGAATATTATATCATATCATGAAACATAGAAATGAGATGCGATAGCGCAATTTAAGAAGCATTAGAACTCTATTGCTACGTTAGGTAGACATCTGCAAACGCTATATCCTAGCAAGGAATTGTCGCATCTACATACTTTTGAGGTGAATACGAGCTATACATAACACCTCCCTATGAATATTATATCTTATCATGAAGCGTACTAATGAGATGCGATATCTCGTTTTAAGAAGCATTAGAACTATATTGCTTCGACACGTAGACATCTGCCATAGCTATTTCCCAGCAAGGAAGTGTCGCATTTACATTCATTTGTAGTGTATGCGAGATATACATGACAGTCCACAATGAATATCATATCTTATCATGAGACACAGAAATGAGATGCGATATCGCGTTTTAAGAAACATTAGAACTCTATCGCTTCGATACGTAGGCATCTGGAAACGCATTTCCTCGCAAGGATGTGTGCCATTTACATTCCTTTGAGGTGTAGACGAGGCATACTTAACAATTCGCAATGAATATTATATCTTATTATGAAACATAGAAATGAGATGAGATATCGCGATATATGAAGCGTTATAACTCTATTGCTACGATACGTAGACATCTGCAAACGCTATTTCCTAGCAGGCAATAGTCGCATTTACATACTTTTCAAATGAATACGAGTTATACATTACACTTCGCAATGTATATTATATCTTATCACGAAATATAGAAATGAGATGCGATATCGCGATTTAAGTAGCATTAGAAATCTATTGCTATGATTCGTAGACATCTGAATACGCTATTTCCTAGCAAGGAAGTGTCGCATATACATTCGTTTGGAGCGAATACGAGGAATACATGACACTTCGCGATGAATATTATATCTTATCATGAAGCATACTAATGAGATGCGATATCTCGTTTTAAGAAGCATTAGAACTATATTGCTTCGACACGTAGAAATCTGCCATAGCTATTTCCCAGCAAGGAAGTGTCGCATTTACATTCATTTGTAGTGTATGCGAGATATACATGACAGTCCACAATGAATATCATATCTTATCATGAGACACAGAAATGAGATGCGATATCGCGTTTTAAGAAACATTAGAACTCTATCGCTTCGATACGTAGGCATCTGGAAACGCATTTCCTCGCAAGGATGTGTGCCATTTACATTCCTTTGAGGTGTAGACGAGGCATACTTAACAATTCGCAATGAATATTATATCTTATCATGAAACATAGAAATGAGATGAGATATCGCGATATATGAAGCGTTATAACTCTATTGCTACGATACGTAGACATCTGCAAACGCTATTTCCTAGCAGGCAATAGTCGCGTTTACATTCTTTTGAAGTGAATACGAGTTATACATGACACTTCGCAATGAATATTATATCTTATCATGAAACATAGAAGTGAGGTGCGATATCGCGTTTTAAGGAGCCTTAGAACTCTATGGCCTCGATGCGGAGACATCTGCAAACGCTACTTCCTAGCAAGGAAGTGTCGCATTTACATTCTTTTGAAGTGAATACGAGGTATACATGGCACTTCGCAATGAATATTATATCTTATCACCAAACATTTAAATGAGATGCGATATCGCGATTTAAGTAGCATTAGAACTCTATTGCTGCGATATGTAGACATCTGCAAACGCTATTTCCTAGCAAGGAAGATTCGCATTTACATTCTTTTGAAGTGAATACGAGGTATACATGACAGTTCGCAATGAACATTATATCTTATCATGTAACATATAAGTGAGATGCGATATCGCGTTTTAAGAAGCATTAGAACTCTATTGCCTCGACGCGTAGACATCTGCAAATGCTATTTCCTAGCAAGGAAGATTCGCATTTACATTCCTTTGAAGTGAATACGAGGTATACATGACAGTTCGCAATGAACATTATATCTTATCATGTAGCATATAATTGAGATGCGATATCGCGTTTTAAGAAGCATTAGAAACTCATTGCCTCGACGCGTAGACATCTGCAGACGCTATTTACTAGCATGGAAGTGTCGCATTTACATTCTTTTGAAGTGAATACGAGGTATACATGACACGTCGCAATGAATATTGCATCTTATCATGAAGCATAGAAATGAGATGCGATATCGCGTTTTTAGAAGCATTAGAACACTATTGCTATGAAACGTAGACATCTACAAGCGCTATTTCCTGGCAAGGAAGATACTCATTTACATTCTTTTGAAGTGAATACGAGGTATACATGACACTTCGCAATGAACATTATATCTTATCATGTAACATATAAGTGAGATGCGATATCGCGTATTAAGAAGCATTAGAGCCCTATTGCCTCGATGTGGAGATATCTGCAAACGCTATTTCCTAGCATGGAAGTGTCGCATTTACATTCTCTTGAAGTGAATTCGAGGTATACATGACACTTCGAAATGAATATTATATCTTATCACGAAACATACAAATGAGATGCGATATCGCGATTTAAGTAGCATTAGAACTCTAATGCTACGATACGTAGACATCTGCAAACGCTATTTCCTAGCAAGCAGTAGTCGCATTTACATTCTTTTGAGGTGAATACGAGGTATACATGACACTCCGCAATGAATATTATATCTTATCGTGAAACACAGAAGAGGGATGCGACATCGCGATTTAAGAAGCATTAGAACTATACAGTCTCGATGCGGAGACATCTGCAAACGCTATTTCCTAGCGAGCAGTAGTCACATTTACATTCTTTTGTAGTGAATACGAGGTATACATGACACTTCGCAATGAATATTATATCTTATCATGAAACACAGAAGAGGGATGCGATATCGCACATTAAGAAGCATTAGAAGTCTATGGCCTCGATGCGGAGACATCTGCAAACTCCATTTCCTAGCATGGAAGTGTCGCACTTACATTCTTGTGAAGTAAATACGAGGTATACATGACACTTCGCAATGAATATTATATCTTATCATGTAACATAAGAGTAAGATGCGATATCGCGTCTTAAGAAGCATTAGAACACTATTGCCTCGATGCGGAGATATCTGCAAACGCAATTTCCTAGTATGGAAGTGTCGCATTTACATTCTTTTGAAGTGAATTCGAGGTATACATGACACTTCGGAATGAATATTATAATTTATCACGAAACATAGAAATGAGATGCGATATCGCGATTTAAGTAGCATTAGAACTCTATTGCTACGATACGTAGACATCTGAATACGCTATTTCCTAGCATGGAAGTGTCGCATTTACAATCTTTTGAATTGAATACGAGGTATACATGACACTTCGCAATGAATATTACACCTTATCATGAAACATAGGAATGAGATGCGATATCGCTATTTCAGAAGCATTAGAACTCTATTGCTTCGATACGGAGACATCTGCAAACGCTATATCCTAGCATGGAAGTGTCGCATTTACATTCTTTTGAAGTGAATGTGAGTTATACATGACACTTCGCAATGAATATTATATCTCATCATGAAACATGGAAATGAGATGCGATATCGCTATTTAAGAAGCAGTAGAACTCCAATGCTTCGATACGGAGACGTCTGCAAAGCTATTTCCTTTCAAGGAAGTGTCGCATTTACATTATTTTGGAGGGAATACGAGGTACACATGACACCTCGCAATGAATTCTATATCTTATCATGAAACATAGAAATGAAATGCGATATCGCGTTTTAAGAAGCGTTAGAACTCTGTTGCTTCGATACGGTAACATCTGCAATCGCAGATTCCTAGCAAGGAAGTGTCGCATTTACATTCTTCTGAAGGGAATACGAGGAATACATGACACTGCACAATGAATATTATATCTTATCATGAAACATAGAAATGAGATGCGATATCGCTATTTAAGAAGCATTAGAACTCTATTGCTACGATACGTAGACATCTGTAATCGCTATCTCCTAGCAAGGAAGTGTCGCATTTACATTCTTTTGACGTGAATACGAGGTATGCATGACACTTCGCAATGAATATTATATCTTATCATGAAACATAGAAAAAAGATGCGATATTGCGTCCTGAGAAGCACTAGAACTCTATTGCTACGATACATAGACATCTGGAAACGCTACTTCCAAGCAAGGGTGTGTCGCATTTAGATTCTTTCGATGTGAATACGAGGTATACATAGCACTCCACAATGAAAATTTTACCTTATCATGGGACATAGAAATAATTAGCGATATCGCGTTTTAAGAAGCATTAGAACACTATTGCTACGATACGTACACATCTGCAAACGCTATTTCCTACCAAGGAAGTGTTGCATTTACATTCCTTTGAAGTGAAGACGAGGTATACATGACACTTCGCAATGAATATTATATCTTATCATGAAACATAGAATTGAGATGCGATATCCCGTTTTAAGAAGCATTAGAACTCTATTGCTTCGATACGTAGACATATTCAAACGCTATTTCCTAGCATGGAAGTGTCGCATTTACATTCTTTTGAAGTGAATACGCGGTATACGTGACAATTCGCAATGTATAATACATCTTATCATGAAACATAGAAATTAGATGCGATATCGCGACTTGAAATGCATTAGAACTCTATTGCTACGATACGTAGACATCACCAAAAGCTATTTCCTAGCAAGGAAGAGTCGCATTTACATTCTTCTGAAGTGAATACGAGGTATACATAACACTGCACAATGAATATTATAACTTATCATGAAACATAGCTATGAGATGCGACATCGCGTTTTAAGAAGCACTAGATCTCTATTGCTTCGATACGGAGACATCTGCAAACGCTATTTCCTAGCAAGGAAGTGTCGCATTTACATTCTTTTGAAGTGCATACTCGGTATACGTGACACCTCGCAATGAAAATTTCATCTTATCAAGAAACATAGGAATGAGTTGCGATAACGCGATTTAAGTAGCATTAGAACTCCATTGCTACGATAAGTAGACATCTGCAAACGCTATTTCCTAGCAAGGAAGTGTCGCATTTACATTCTTCTGACGTGAGTACGAGGTATGCATGACACTTCGCAATGAATATTATATCTTATCATGAAACATAGAAGAAAGATGCGATATCGCGTCTTGAGAAGCACAAGAACACAATTGCTACGATACGTAGACATCTGCAAACGCTATTTCCTAGCAAAGAAGTGTCGCATTTATATTCTTTTGGAGTGATTACGAGGTATACATCACACTTCACAATGAATATTATATCTTATCATGAAACATAGGAATGGGATGCGATATCGCGTTTTAAGAAGCATTAGAACTCTATTGCTATGATACTTAGACATATGTAAACGCTATTTACTAGCAAGGAAGTGTCGCATTTACATTCTTTTGAAGTGAATACGAGGCATACATGACACTTCGCAATGAATATAATATCTTATCATGAAACATAGAAATGAGATGCGATATCGTGTCTTGAGAAGCACTAGAACTCTAATGCTACGATACGTAAACATCTGGAAACGCTATTCCCTAGCAAGGAAGTGTCGCATTTACATTCTTTAGAAGTGAATACGAGATATACATGACACTTCGCAATGAATAATATATCTTATCATGAAACATAGAAGTGAGATGCGATATCGCGTTCGAAGAAGCATTAGAACTCTATTGCTACGATACGTAGACATCTGCAAAGGCTATTTCCTAGCATGGAAGGGTCGTATTTACATTCTTTTGAAGTGAATACGAGGTATATATAACACTCCATAATAAATATTATATCTTATCATGAAACATAGCAGTGAGATGCGATATTGCGTTTTAGGAAGCATTAAAACTCTATTGCTACGATACGTAGACATCTGCAAAGGCTATTTCCTAGCATGGAAGGGTCGTATTTACATTCTTTTGAAGTGAATACGAGGCACACATGACACATCGCAATGAATATTATATCTTATCATGAAACATAGAAGTGGGATGCGATATCGCTTTCTAAGAAGCATTAGAACTCCATTGCTACGATACGTAGACATCTGGAAACGCTATTTCCTAGCATGGAAGTGTCGCATTTACATTCCATTGAAGTGAATGCGAGGTACACGTAACACTCCACAATGAATATTATACCTTATCACGAAAAATAGAAATGAAATGCGACATCTCGTTTTAAGTAGCATTAGAACTCTATTTCTACGATACGTAGACATCTGCAAAGGCTATTTCCTAGCATGGAAGTGTCGCATTTACATTCTTTTGAAGTGAATACGAGATATACATGACACTTCGCAATGAATATTATATCTTACCATGAAACATAGAAGTGAGATGCGATATCGCGTTCGAAAAAGAATTAGAACTCTATTGCTACGATACGTAGACATCTGCAAAGGCTATTTCCTAGCATGGAAGGTTCGTATTTACATTCTTTTGAAGTAAATACGAGATATACATGACACTTCGCAATGAATATTATATCTTATCATGAAACATAGGAATGAGGTGCTATATCGCGTTTTGAGAAGCATTAGAACTCTATTCCCAATATACGTAGACATCTGCAAACTCTATTTCCAAGCATGGAAATGTCGCACTTACATTCCATTGAAGTGAATACGAGGTATACATAACATTACACAATGAATAGTATATCTTATTACGAAACATAGAAATGAAATACGACATCTCGTTTTAAGAAGCATTAGTACTCTATTGCTGTGACACGTAGACATCTGCAAACAATATTTCCTAGCAAGGAAGTGTCGCAGTTACATTCTTCTGAAGTGAAATCGAGGTATACATGACACTTCGCAATGAATATTATATCTTATGACGAAACATAGAAGCGAGATGCGATATCGCGTTCTAAGAAGCTTTAGAACTCTATTGCTACGATACGTAGACATCTGCAAAGGCTATTTCCTAGCATGGAAGGGTCGCATTTACATTTTTTGAAGCGAATACGAGGTATACATGACACTTCGCAATGAATATTATATCTAATCATGAAACATAGGAATGAGGTGCTATATCGCGTTTTGAGAAGCATTAGAACTCTATTACTAATATACGTAGACATCTGCAAACTCTATTTCCTAGCAAGGGAATGTCGCATTTACATTCCATTGAAGCGAATACGAGGTATACATGACACTTCGCAATGGATATTATATCTTATCATGAAACATAGATGTGGGATGCGATGTCGCGTTCTAAGATGCATTAGAACTCTATTGCTACGGTACGTAGACACCTGCGAACGCTATTTCCTAGCATGGAAGTGTCGCATTTATATTCTTGTGTAGTGAAATCGAGGTGTACATGACACTTCGCAATGAATATTATATCTTATCATGAAACATAGACGTGAGATGCGATATCGCGTTTTAAGAAGCATTAGAACTCCATAGCTACGATACGTAGACATCTGCAAAAGCTATTTCCTTTCAAGCAAGTGTCGCATTTACATTATTTTGGAGGGAATACGAGGTACACATGGCACCTCGCAATGAATTCTATATCTTATCATGAAACATAGAAATGAGATGCGATATCGCTATTTTAGAAGCATTAGAACTCTATTGCTACGATACGTAGACATCTGTAAACGCTATTTCCTAGCAAGGAAGTGTCGCATTTACATTCTTTTGACGTGAATACGAGGTATGCATGACACTTCGCAATGAATATTATATCTTATCATGATACATAGAAAAAAGATGCGATATTGCGTCCTGAGAAGCACTAGAACTCTATTGCTACGATACATAGACATCTGGAAACGCTATTTCCTAGCAGGGAAGTGTCGCAATTTACATTCTTTTGAAGTGAATACGAGGTATTCATAACACTCCACAATGAATATTATATCATATCATGAAACATAGGAATGAGATGCGATACCGCGTCTTGAGAAGCACTAGAACTCTTTTGCTACGATATGTAAACTTCTGGAAACGCTATTTCCTAGCAAGGAAGTGTTGCATTTACATTCTTTTGAAGTGAATACGAGGTATACCTAAGTCTCCACAATGAATATTATATTTTATCATGAAACATAGAAATGAAATGCGATATCGCGTTTTAAAAAGCGTTAGAACTCTAATGCTACTATACGTAGACATCTGCAAACGCTACTTCCAAGCAAGGGTGTGTCGCATTTAGATTCTTTCGATGTGAATACGAGGTATACATAGCACTCCACAATGAAAATTTTACCTTATCATGAAACATAGAAATAATTAGCGATATCGCGTTTTAAGAAGCATTAGAACACTATTGCTACGGTACGTAGACATCTGCAAACGCTATTTCCTACCAAGGAAGTGTCGCATTTACATTCCTTCGAAGTGAATACGAGGTATACATGGCACTTCGCAATGAATATTATATCTTATCATGAAACATAGAATTGAGATGCGATATCCCGTTTTAAGAAGCATTAGAACTCTATTGCTTCGATACGTAGACATCTTCAAACTCTATTTCCTAGCATGGAAGTGTCGCATTTACATTCTTTTGAAGTGAATACGCGGTATACGTGACAATTCGCAATGAATAATACATCTTATCATGAAACATAGAAATGAGATGCGATATCGCGACTTGAAATGCATTAGAACTCTATTGCTACGATACGTAGACATCACCAAAAGCTATTTCCTAGCAAGGAAGAGTCGCATTTACATTCTTCTGAAGTGAATACGAGGTATACACAACACTGCACAATGAATATTATATCTTATCACGAAACATAGGAATGAGTTGTGATAACGCGATTTAAGTAGCATTAGAACTCTATTGCTACGATAAGTAGACATCTGCAAACGCTATTTCCTAGCATGGAAGTGTCGCATTTATATTCTTGTGTAGTGAAATCGAGGTATACATGACACTTCGCAATGAATATTATATCTTATCATGAAACATAGACGTGAGATGCGATATCGCGTTTTAAGAAGCATTAGAACTCCATAGCTACGATACGTAGACATCTGCAAACGCTTTTTCCTAGCATGGAAGTGTCACATTTACATTCTTTTGAACTGAATACGAGATATACATGACACTTCGCAATGAATATTATATCTTATCATGAAACATAGGTATCAGGTGCTATATCGCGTTTTGAGAAGCATTAGATCTCTATTGCTAATATACGTAGACATCAGCAAACTCTATTTCCTAGGTAGCAAATGTCGCATTTACATTCCATTGAAGTGAACACGATGTATACATGACACTTCGCAATGAATATTATATTATATCATATAATATATTATTAGAAATCAGATACGATACCGCGTTTTAAGAAGCACTAGAACTCTATTTCTTCGATACGTCGACATCTGTAAACGCTATTTCCTAGGAAGGAAGTGTCGCCTTTACATTCATTTGAAGTGAATACGAGGTATACAAGACACTTGGAATGAATATTATATCTTATCATGAAACACAGAAGTGAGATGCGATATCGCGTTTTAAGAATCATCAGAACTCTATTGTTTAGACACGTAGTCATCTGGAAACGCTATTTCCTAGCAAGGAAGTGTCGCATTTACATCCTTTTGAAGTGAGTACGAGGTATACATAACACTTCACAAAGAATTTTATATATTATCATGAAACATAGAAATGAGAAGCGATATCGTGTTTTGAGAAGCATTAGAACTCTAATTCCACGATACGTAGACATCTGCAAACGCTATTTTCTAGCAAGGAAGTGTCGCATTTACATTCATTTGAAGTGTATGCGAGGTATACCTAACACTACGCAATGAATATTATATACTACCATGAAACATAGAAATGGGAAACGCTGTCGCGTTTTGAGAAGCATTAGAGCACTAATGCTACGATACGTGGACATCTGCAAACGCTATTTCCTAGCAAGGAAGTGTCGCATTTACATTCATTTGAAGTGTATGCGAGGTATACATGACACTACGCAAGGAATATTATATACTATCATGAAACATAGACATGAGAAACGCTGTCGCGTTCTGAGAAGCATTAGAGCACTAATGCTACGATACGTAGTCATCTGCAAACGCTATTTCCTTGCAAGGAAGTGTCGCATTTACATTCTTTTGAAGTGAATACGAGGTATACATAACACTTCACAGTGAATATTATATCTTACCATGAAACATAGAAATGAGATGTAATATGGCGAATTAAGAAGCACTAGAACTCTATTGCTTCGATACGTAGACATCTACAAACGCTATTTCCAAGCAAGGAAGTGTCGCATTTACATTCTTTTGAAGTGAGTACGAGGTAAACGTCACACTTCACAAAGAATTTTATATATTATCATGAAACATAGAAATGAGAAGCGATATCGTGTTTTGAGAAGCATTAGAACTCTAGTGCCACGATACGTAGACATCTGCAAACGCTATTTCCTAGCAAGCAGTAGTCGCATTTACCTTCTTTTGAAGTGAATACGAGGTATACATGACACTTCGCAATGAATATTATATCTTATCATAAAACACGGTAGAGGGATGCGATATCGCGTTTTAGGAAGCATTAGAAATCTACGGTCTCGACGCGGAGACATCTGCAAACGCTATTTCCTAGCGAGCAGTAGTCGCATTTACGTTCTTTTGAAGTGAATACGAGGTATATATGACACTTCGCTATGAATATTATATCTTATGACGAAACATAGAAATGAGATGCGATATCGCGATTTAAGTAGCATTAGAACTCTATTGCTACGATACGTAGACATCTGAATAAGCTATTTCCTAGGAGGGAAGTGTTGCATTTACATTCGTTTGGAGAGAATACGAGGTATACATGACACTTCGCAATGAATATTATATCTTATCATGAAACATAGAAGCGAGATGCGATATCGCGTTTTAAGAAGCTTTAGAACTCTATGGCCTCGATGCGGAGACATCTGCAATCGCTATTTCCTAGCATGGAAGTGTCGCACTTACATTCCTTTGATGTGAATACGAGGTATACATGACACTTCGCAATGAATATTATATCTTATCTCGAAACATGTAAATGAGGTGTCATATCGTGATTTAAGTAGCATTAGAACGCTATTGCTACGATACGTAGACATCTGCAAACGCTATTTCCTAGCAAGCAATAGTCGCATTTACATTCCATTGAAATGAATACAAGGTATACATGACCATTCGCAATGAATATTATATCTTATCACGAAACATAGAAATGAGATGCGATATCGCGATTTAAGTAGCATTAGAACTCTATTGCTACGATACGTAGACATCTGAATACGCTATTTCCTAGCTAGGAAGTGTCGCATTTACATTCTTATGAAGTAAATACGAGGTGTACATGACACCTCGCAATGAATATTATATCTTATCACAAAACATAGAAATGAGACGCTATATCGCGATTTAAGTAGCATTAGAACTCTATTGCTACGATACGTAGACATCTGCAAACGCTATTTCCTAGCAAGCAATAGTCGCATTTACTTTCTTTTCAATTGAATACGAGGTGTACATGACACTTCGCAATGAATATTATATCTTATCACGAAACATAGAAATGAGATGCGATATCGCGATTTAAGTAGCATTAGAACCCTTTTGCTACGATACGTAGACATCTGAAAACGCTATTTCCTAGCAAGGAAGTGTCACATTTACATTCTTTTCAAGTGAATTCGAGGTATACATGACACTTCGCAATGAATATTATATCTTATCATGAAACACGGAAGAGGGATGCGATATCGCGTTTTAAGAAGCATCAGAACTCTATTGCTAATATACGTAGACATCTGCAAACGCTATATCCTAGCATGGAAGTGTCGCATTTACATTCTTTTGAAGTGAATACGAGGTATACATAACACTCTACAATGAATATTATATGTTATTACGAAACATAGAAGTGAGATGCGATATCGCGATTTACGAAGTGCTAGAACTATATTGCTACGATGCGTAGACATCTGAAAACGCAATTTCCTAGCATGGAAGTGTCGCATTTACATTCTTTTGAAGTGAATACGAGGTATACATGACACTTCGCAATGAATATTATATCTTATCATGAAACATAGTAGTGAGATGCGATATCGCGTTTTAAGAAGCATTAGAACTCTATTGCTACGATACGTAGACATCTGCAAACGCTATTTCCTAGCATGCAAGTGTCGCATTTACATTCATTTGAAGTGTATGCGAGGTATACATGACACTACGCAAGGAATATTATTTACTATCCTGAAACATAGACATGAGAAACGCTGTCGCGTTCTGAGAAGCATTAGAGCACTAATGCTACGATACGTAGTCATCTGCAAACGCTATTTCCAAGCAAGGAAGTGTCGCATTTACATTCTTTTGAAGTGAGTACGAGGTATACGTAACACTTCACAAAGAATTTTATATATTATCATGAAACATAGAAATGAGAAGCGATATCGTGTTTTGACAAGCATTAGAACTCTAGTGCCACGATACGTAGACACCTGCAAACGCTATTTCCTAGCAAGGAAGTGTCGCATTTACATTCTTTTGAAGTGAATACGAGGTATACATAACACTCCACAATGAATATTATATCTTACCATGAAACATAGAAATGAGATGTAATATGGCGAGTTAAGAAGCATTAGAACTCTATTGCTTCGATACGTAGACATCTGCAAACGCTACTTCCAAGCAAGGAAGTGTCGCATTTACATTCTTTTGAAAGGAATACGAGGTATACATGACACTTCGCAATGAATATTATATCTTATCATGAAACATAGAAATGAGATGTAATATGGCGATTTAAGAAGCATTAGTACACTATTGCGTCGATACGTAGATATCTGCAAACGCTACTTCCAAGCAAGGAAGTGTCGCATTTACATTCTTTTGAAAGGAATACGGGGTATACATGACACTTCGCAATGAATATTATATCTTATCATGAAACATAGAAATGAGATGTAATATGGCGATTTAAGAAGCATTAGAACACAATTGCGTCGATACGTAGACATCTGCAAACGCTATTTCCAAGCAAGGAAGTGTCGCATTTACATTCTTTTGAAGTGAATAGGAGTTATACATGACACTTCGCAATTAATATTATACCTTATCATGAAACATAGAAATGAGATGCGTTATCCCGTTTTAAGAAGTAATAGAACTCTATTGCTTCGGTACGGAGACATCTGCAAACGCTATTTCCTAGCAAGGAAGTGTCGCATTTACATTCCTTTGAAGTGTATGCGAGGTATACATGACACTTCGGAATGGATATTATATCTTATCATGTAACATAGAAGTGAGATGCGATATCGCGTTTTAAGAAGCATTAGAACCATATTGCCTCGATGCGGAGATATCTGCAAACGCTATTTCCTAGGATGGAAGTGTCACATTTACATTCTTTTGAAGTGAATTCGAGGTATACATGACACTTCGGAATGAATATTATAACTTATCACGAAACATAGAAATGAGATGCGATATCGCGATCTAAGAAGCACTAGAACGCTATTGCTACGCTACGTAGACATCTGAAAACGCTATTTCCTAGCATGGAAGTGTCGCATTTACATTCTTTTGAAGTGAATACGAGGTATACATGACACTTCGCAATGAAAATTATATCTTATCATGAAACACAGGAATGAGGTGCTATATCGCGTTTTGAGAAGCATTAGAACTCTATTGCTAATATGCGTAGACTTCTGCAAACTCTATTTCCTAGCATGGACATGTGGCACTTACATTCCACTAATGTGAATACGAGGTATACATAACATTACACAATGAGTATTATATCTTATTACGAAACATAGAAATGAAATACGGCATCTCGTTTTAGGAAGCATTATTACTCTATTGCTGTGATACGTAGACATCTGCAAACGCTATTTCCTAGCATGGAAGTGTCGCATTTACATTCTTTTGAAATGAATACGAGGTATACATGACACTTCGCAATGAATATTATATCTTATCATGAAACATAGATGTGAGATGCGATATCGCGTTCTAAGAAGCATTAGAACTCTATTGCTACGATACGTAGACATCTGCAAACGCTATTTCCTAGCATGGAAGTGTCTTATTTACATTCTTTTGAAGTGAATACGAGGTATACATGACACTTCGCAATGAATATTATATCTTTTCATGAAACATAGCAGTGAGATGCGATATCGCGTTTTAAGAAGCATTAGAAATCTATTGCTACGATACGTAGACATCTGCAAGCGCTATTTCCTAGCATGGAAGTGTCGCATTTACATTCTTTTGAAGTGAATACGAGATATACATGACACTTCGCAATGAATATTATAGCTTATCATGAAACATAGGAATGAGGTGCTATATCGCGTTTTGAGAAGCATTAGAACTCTATTGCTATTATTCGTAGACATCTGCAAACTCTATTTCCTAGCAAGGAAATTTCGCACTTACATTCCACTGAAGTGAATACGAGGTATACATAACATTACACAATGAATATTATATCTTATTACGAATCATAGAAGTGTAATACGACATCTCGTTTTAAGAAGCATTAGTACTCTATTGCTGTGATACGTAGACATCTGCAAACAATATTTCCTAGCAAGGAAGTGTCGCATTTACATTCTTTTGAAGTGAATACGTGGTATACATGACACTTCGCAATGAATATTATACCTTATCATGAAACATAGAAGAGAGGTGCGATATCGCGTTTTAGGAAGCATTAGAACTCCATTGCTAATATGCGTAGACATCTGCAAACTCTATTTCCTAGCATGGACATGTGGCACTTACATTCCACTGAAGTGAATACGAGGTATACATAACATTACACAATGAGTATTATATCTTATTACGAAACATAGAAATGAAATACGACATCTCGTTTTAAGAAGCATTATTACTCTATTGCTGTGATACGTAGACATCTGCAAACAATATTTCCTAGGAAGGAAGTGTCGCATTTACATTCTTTTGAAGTGAATACGAGGTATACATGACACTTCGCAATGAATATTATACCTTATCATGAAACGTAGAAGAGAGGTGCGATATCGCGTTTTAAGAAGCATTAGAACTCTATTGCTACGATACGTAGACATCTGCAAACGCTATATCCTAGCATGGAAGTGTCGCATTTACATTCGTTTGAAGTGAATACGAGATATACATGACACTTCGCAATGAATATTATATCTTATCATGAAACATAGGAATGAGGTGCTATATCGCGTTTTGAGAAGCATTAGAACTCTATTGCTACGATACCTAGACATCTGCAAACGCTATTTCCTAGCATGGAAGTGTCGCATTTACATTCTTTTGAAGTGAATACGAGGTATACATGACACTTCGCAATGAATATTATATCTTATCATGAAACATAAAAGTGAGATGCGATATCGCGTTCTAAGAAGCATAGGAACTCTATTGCTATGATACGTAGACATCTGCAAAGGCTATTCCCTAGCATGGAAGGGTCGCATTTACTTTCTTCTGAAGTGAGTACGAGGTATACATATCACTCCATAATGAATATTATATCTTCTCATGAAACATAGCAGTGAGATGCGATATCGCGATTTAAGAAGCATTAGAACTCTATTGCTACGATACGTAGACATCTGCAAACGCTATTTCCTAGCATGGAAGTGTCGCATTTACATTCGTTTGAAGTGAATACGAGATATACATGACACTTCGCAATGAATATTATATCTTATCATGAAGCATGGAAATGAGATGCGATATCTCGTTTTGAGAAGCATTAGAACTCCTTTGCTCCGATACGTAGTCATCTGCAAACGCTATTTCCTAGCAAGGGAGATTCGCATTTACATTCTTTTGAAGTGAATACGAGATATACATGACACTTCGCAATGAACATTATATCTTATCATGTATCATAAAAGTGAGATGCGATATCGCGTTTTAAGAAGCATTAGAACCCTGTTGCCTCGATGCGGAGATATCTGCAAAGGCTATTTCCTAGCATGGAAATGTCACATTTACATTCTTTTGAAGTGAATACGAGGTGTACATGACACATCGCAATGAATATTATATCTTATCATGAAACATAGAAATGAGATGCGATATCGAGATTTAAGTAGCATTAGAAATCTATTGCTACCATACGTAGACATCTGTATACGCTACTTCCTAGCAGGGAAGTGTCGCATTTACATTCGTCTGGAGTGAATACGAGATATACATGACACTTCGCAATGAATATTATATCTTCTCATGAAACATAGCAGTGAGATGCGATATCGCGCTTTAAGAAGCATTAGAACTCTATTGCTACAATACGTAGACATTTGCAAAGGCTATTCCCTAGCATGGAAGGATCGCATTTCCATTCTTTTGAAGTGAGTACGAGGTATACATATCACTCCATAATGAATATTATATCTTATCATGAAACATAGCAGTGAGATGCGATATCGCGTTTTAAGAAGCATTAGAACTCTATTGCTGCGATACGTAGACATCTGCAAACGCTATTTCCTAGCATGGAAGTGTCGCATTTACATTCTTTTGATGCGAATACGAGATATACATGACACTTCGCAATGAATATTATATCTTATCATGAAACATAGGAATGAGCTGCTATATCGCGTTTTGAGAAGCATTAGAACTCTATTGCCTATATACGTAGACATCTGCAAACTCTATTTCCTAGCAAGCAAATTTCGCACTTACATTCCACTGAAGTGAATACGAGGTGTACATAACATTACACATTGAATATTATATCTTGTTGCGAAACATAGAAACGAAATACGAAATCTCGTTTTAAGAAGCATTAGTACTCTATTGCTGTGATACGTAGACATCTGCAAACAATATTTACTCGCAAGGAAGTGTCGCATTTACATTCTTGTGAAGTGAAATCGAGGTATACATGACACTTCGCAATGAATATTATATCTTATCATGAAACATAGAAGTGAGATGCGATATCGCATTTTAAGAAGCATTAGAAACCTATTGCTACGATACGTAGACATCTGCAAACTCTACTCCCTAGCATGGAAGTGTCGCATTTACATTCGTTTGGAGGGAATACGAGGTATACATGACACTTCGCAATGAATTTTATATCTTATCATGAAGCATAGAAATGAGATGCGATATCTCATTTTGAGAAGCATTACAACACCTTTGCTCCGATACGTAGTCATCTGCAGTCGCTATTTCCTAGCATGGAAGTGTCGCATTTACATTCTTTTGAAGTGAATACGAGGTATACATGACACTTCGCAATGAGTATTATATCTTATCATGAAACATAGCAATGAGGCGCTATATCGCTTTATGAGAAGCATTAGAGCTCTACTGCTACGATACGTAGACATCTGCAAACGCTATTTCCTAGCATGGAAGTGTCGCATTTACATTCATTTGAAGTGAATACGAGGTATACATGACACTTCGAAATGAATATTATACCTTATCATGAAACATAGAAGAGTGATGCGATATCGCGTTTTAGGAAGCATTGGATCTCCATTGCTGCGATACGTAGACATCTGCAAACGCTATTTCCTAGCATGGAAGTTTCGCATTTACATTCTTTTGAAGTGAATACGAGGTATACATGACACTTCGCAATGAATATTATATTTTATCATGAAACATAGAAGTGAGATGCGATATCGCTTTCTAAGAAGCACTAGAACTCTATTGCTACGATACGTAGACATCTGCAAACGCTATTTCCTAGGATGGAAGGGTCGCATTTACATTCTGTTGAAGTTAGTACGAGGTATACATAACACTCCATAATGAATATTATATCTTCTCGTGAAACATAGAAGAGAGATGCGATATCGCGTTTTAGGAAGCATTGGAACTCTATTGCTGCGATACGTAGACATCTGCAAACGCTATTTCCTAGCATGGAAGTGTCGCATTTACATTCTTTTGAAGTGAATACGAGGTATACATGACACTTCGCAATGAGTATTATATCTTATCATGAAACATAGGAATGAGGTGCTATATCGCGTTTTGAGAAGCATTAGAACTCTATTGCTACGATACGTAGACTTCTGCAAACGCTATTTCCTAGCATGGAAGTGTCGCATTTACATTCTTTTGAAGTAAATACGAGGTATGCATGACACTTCGCAATGAATATTATATCTTATCATGAAACATAGGAATGAGGTGCTATATCGCGTTTTGAGAAGCATTAGAGCTCTATTGCTACGATACGTAGACATCTGCAAACGCTATTTCCTAGCATGGAAGTGTCGCATTTACGTTCTTTTGAAGTGAATACGAGGTATACATGAAACTTCGCAATGAATATTATATCTTATCATGAAACATAGAAGTGAGATGCGATATCGCGTTCTAAGAAGCACTAGAACTCTATTGCTACGATACGTAGACATCTGCAAACGCTATTTCCTAGGATGAGAGGGGCGCATTTACATTCTTTTGAAGTGAGTACGAGGTATACATAACACTCCATAATGAATATTATATCTTCTCATGAAACATAGCAGTGAGATGCGATAACGCGTTTTAAGAAGCATTAGAACTCTATTGCTACGACACGTAGACATCTGCAAACGCTATTTCCTATCATGGAAGTGTCCCATTTCAATTCGTTTGAAGTGAATACGAGATATACATGACACTTCGCAATGAATATTATATCTTATCATGAAACATAGAAGTGAGATGCGATATGGCATTTTAAGAATCGTTAGAACTCTATTGTTTCGACACGTAGTCATCTGGAAACGCTATTTCCTAGCAAGGAAGTGTCGCATTTACATCCTTTTGAAGTGAATACGAGGTATACATGACACTTCGCAATGAATATTATATCTGATCATGAAACATAGAAATGAGATGCGACATCTCGTTTTAAGAAGCATTAGAACTCTATTGCTACGATACGTAGACATCTGCAAACGCTATTTCCTAGGATGGGAGGGTCGCATTTACATTCTTTTGAAGTGAGTACGAGGTATACATAACACTCCATAATGAATATTATATCTTCTCATGAAACATAGCAGTGAGATGCGATATCGCGTTTTAAGAAGCATTGGAACTCTATTGCTGCGATACGTAGACATTTGCAAAGGCTATTCCCTAGCATGGAAGGGTCCTATTTACGTTCTTTTGAAGTGAATACGAGGTATACATGACACTTCGCAATGAATATTATATCTTATCATGAAACGTAGAAGTGAGATGCGATATCGCGTTCTAAGAAGCACTAGAACTCTATTGCTACGATACGTAGACATCTGCAAACGCTATTTCCTAGGATGGAAGGGTCGCATTTACATTCTTTTGAAGTGAATTCGAGATATACATAACACTTCGTAATGAATATTATATCTTATCATGAAACATAGAAGTGAGATGCGATATCGCGTTTTAAGAAGTATTAGAATTCTATTCCTACGGTACGTAGACATCTGTAAACGCTATTTCCTAGCATGGCAGTGTCGCATTTACATTCTTTTGAAGTGAATACGAGGTATACATAACACTCTACAATGAATATTATATCTTATCACGAAACATAGGAGTGAAATGCGACATCTCGTTTTAAGAAGCATTAGAACTCTATTGCTACGATACGTAGACATCTGCAAACAATATTTCCTAGCAAGGAAGTGTCGCATTTACATTCTTTTGAAGTGAATGCGGGGTATACATAACACTCCACAATGAATATTGTATCTTATCACGAAACATAGAAATGAAATGCGACATCTCGTTTTAAGTAGCATTAAAACTCTATTGCTACGATACGTAGACATCTACAAACGCTATTTCCTAGCATGGAAGTTTCGCATTTACATTCTTCTGAAGTGAATACGAGATATACATGACACTTCGCAATGGATACTATATCTTATCATGAAACATAGGAGTGAGATGCGATATCGCGTTTTAGGAAGCATCAGAACTCTATTGCTGCGATGCGTAGACATCTGCAAATGTTATTTCCTAGCAAGGAAGTGTCGCATTTACATTCTTTTGATGTGAATACGAGGTATACATAACACTCCACAATGAATATTGTATCTTATCACGAAACATAGAAATGAAATGCGACATCTCGTTTTAAGTAGCATTAAAATTCTATCGCTACGATGCGTAGACATCTGCAAACGCTATTTCCTAGCATGGAAGTGTCGCATTTACATTCTTTTGAAGTGAATTCGAGATATACATAACACTTCGTAATGAATATTATATCTTATCATGAAACATAGAAGTGAGATGCGATATCGCGTTTTAAGAAGTATTAGAATTCTATTCCTACGATACGTAGACATCTGTAAACGCTATTTCCTAGCATGGAAGTGTCGCATTTACATTCTTTTGAAGTGAATACGAGGTATACATAACACTCTACAATGAATATTATATCTTATCACGAAACATAGGAGTGAAATGCGACATCTCGTTTTAAGAAGCATTAGAACTCTATTGCTGCGATACGTAGACATCTGCAAACAATATTTCCTAGCAAGGAAGTGTCGCATTTACATTCTTTTGAAGTGAATGCGGGGTGTACATAACACTCCACAATGAATATTGTATCTTATCACGAAACATAGAAATGAAATGCGACATCTCGTTTTAAGTAGCATTAAAACTCTATTGCTACGATACGTAGACATCTGCAAAGGCTATTCCCTAGCATGGAAGGGTCGCATTTACTTTCTTTTGAAGTGAGTACGAGGTATACATATCACTCCATAATGAATATTATATCTTATCATGAAACATAGCAGTGAGATGCGATATCGCGTTTTAAGAAGCATTAGAACTCTATTGCTACGTCACGTAGACATCTGCAAACGCTATTTCCTAGCATAGAAGTGTCGCATTTACATTCTTCTGATGTGAATACGAGATATACATGACACTTCGCAATGATTATTATATCTTATCATGAAACATAGGAATGAGGTGCTATATCGAGTTTTGAGAAGCATTAGAACTCTATTGCCTATATACGAAGACGTCTGCAAACTCTATTTCCTAGCAAGGAAATTTCGCACTTATATTCCACTGAAGTGAATACGAGGTATACATAACATTACACAATGAATATTATATCTTATTACGAAACATAGAAATGAAATACGACATCTCGTTTTAAGAAGCATTAGTACTCTATTGCTACGATACGTAAACATCTGCAAACCCTATTTCCTAGCATGGAAGTGTCGCATTTACATTCTTTTGAAATGAATACGAGGTATACATGACACTTTGCAATGAATATTATGTCTGATCATGAAACATAGAAATGAGATGCGACATCTCGTTTCAGGAAGCATTGGAACTCTATTGCTGCGATACGTAGACATCTGCAAACGCTATTTCCTAGCATGCAAGTATAGCATTTACATTCTTATGAAGTGAATACGAGGTATTCATGACACTTCGCAATGAATATTATGTCTTATCATGAAACATAGAAATGCGATGCGACATCTCGTTTTAAGATGTATTAGAACTCTATTATTTCCATACGTAGTCGTCTGGAAACGCTATTTCCTAGCAAGGATGTGTCGCACTTACATCCTTTTGAAGTGAATAAGAAGCATACATAACACTTCGCACTGAATATTATATCTTATCATGAAACATAGGAATGAGGCGCTATATCGCGTTTTGAGAAGCATTACAGCTCTATTGCTACGATACGTAGACATCTGCAAACGCTATTTCCTAGCATGGATGTGTCTTATTTAAGTTCTTTTGAAGTGAATGCGAGGTATACATGACACTTGGCAATGAATATTATATCTTATCACGAAACATAGAAATGAAATGCGACATCTCGTTTTAAGTAGCATTAAAACTCTATCGCTACGATGCGTAGACATCTGTAAACGCTATTTCCTAGCATGGAAGTGTCGCATTTACATTCTTTTGAAGTGAATTCGAGATATACATAACACTTCGTAATGAATATTATATCTTATCATGAAACATAGAAGTGAGATGCGATATCGCGTTTTAAGAAGTATTAGAATTCTATTCCTACGATACGTAGACATCTGTAAGCGCTATTTCCTGGCATGGAAGTGTCGCATTTACATTCTTTTGAAGTGAATACGAGGTATACATAACACTCTACAATGAATATTATATCTTATCACGAAACATAGGAGTGAAATGCGACATCTCGTTTTAAGAAGCATTAGAACTCTATTGCTACGATACGTAGACATCTGCAAACAATATTTCCTAGCAAGGAAGTGTCGCATTTACATTCTTTTGAAGTGAATGCGGGGTATACATAACACTCCACAATGAATATTGTATCTTATCACGAAACATAGAAATGAAATGCGACATCTCGTTTTAAGTAGCATTAAAACTCTATTGCTACGATACGTAGACATCTGCAAACGCTTTTTCCTAGCATGGAAGTTTCGCATTTACATTCTTTTGAAGTGAATACGAGATATACATGACACTTCGCAATGGATACTATATCTTATCATGAAACATATGAGTGAGATGCGATATCGCGTTTTAGGAAGCATCAGAACTCTATTGCTGCGATGCGTAGACATCTGCAAATGTTATTTCCTAGCAAGGAAGTGTCGCATTTACATTCTTTTGAAGTTAATACGAGGAATATATGACTCTTCGCAATGAATATTATATCTTATCTCGAAACATAGATGTGAGATGCGATATCGCGATATAAGAAGCACTAGAACTCTATTGCTACGATGCGTAGACATTTGCAAATGTTATTTCCTAGCAAGAAAGTGTCGCATTTACATTCTTTTGATGTGAATACGAGGTATACATAACACTCCACAATGAATATTGTATCTTATCACGAAACATAGAAATGAAATGCGACATCTCGTTTTAAGTAGCATTAAAATTCTATCGCTACGATGCGTACACATCTGCAAACGCTATTTCCTAGCATGGAAGTGTCGCATTTACGTTCTTTTGAAGTGAATTCGAGATATACATAACACTTCGTAATGAATATTATATCTTATCATGAAACATAGAAGTGAGATGCGATATCGCGTTTTAAGAAGTATTAGAATTCTATTCCTACGATACGTAGACATCTGTAAACGCTATTTCCTAGCATGGAAGTGTCGCATTTACATTCCTTTGAAGTGAATACGAGGTATACATGACACTTCGCAATGAATATTATGTCTGATCATGAAACATAGAAATGAGATGCGACATCTCGTTTTAGGAAGCATTGGAACTCTATTGCTGCGATACGTAGACATCTGCAAACGCTATTTCCTAGCATGCAAGTATCGCATTTACATTCTTATGAAGTGAATACGAGGTATACATGACACTTCGCAATGAATATTATATCTTATCATGAAACATAGAAATGCGATGCGACATCTCGTTTTAAGATGTATTAGAACTCTATTATTTCCATACGTAGTCGTCTGGAAACGCTATTTCCTAGCAAGGATGTGTCGCACTTACATCCTTTTGAAGTGAATAAGAAGCATACATAACACTTCGCACTGAATATTATATCTTATCATGAAACATAGAAGTGAGATGCGATATCGTGTTTTAAGAAGTATTAGAATTCTATTCCTACGATACGTAGACATCTGTAAACGCTATTTCCTAGCATGGAAGTGTCGCATTTACATTCTTTTGAAGTGAATGCGAGGTATACATAACACTCTACAATGAATATTATATCTTATCACGAAACATAGGAGTGAAATGCGACATCTCGTTTTAAGAAGCATTAGAACTCTATTGCTACGATACGTAGACATCTGCAAACAATATTTCCTAGCAAGGAAGTGTCGCATTTACATTCTTTAGAAGTGAATGCGGGGTATACATAACACTCCACAATGATTATTGTATCTTATCACGAAACATAGAAATGAAATGCGACATCTCGTTTTAAGTAGCATTAAAACTCTATTGCTACGATACGTAGACATCTGCAAACGCTATTTCCTAGCATGGAAGTTTCGCATTTACATTCTTTTGAAGTGAATACGAGATATACATGACACTTCGCAATGGATACTATATCTTATCATGAAACATAGGAGTGAGATGCGATATCGCGTTTTAGGAAGCATCACAACTCTATTGCTGTGATGCGTAGACATCTGCAAATGTTATTTCCTAGCAAGGAAGTGTCGCATTTACATTCTTTTGAAGTTAATACGAGGAATATATGACTCTTCGCAATGAATATTATATCTTATCTCGAAACATAGATGTGAGATGCGATATCGCGATATAAGAAGCACTAGAACACTATTGCTACGATGCGTAGACATTTGCAAATGTTATTTCCTAGCAAGGAAGTGTCGCATTTACATTCTTTTGAAGTGAATGCGGGGTATACATAACACTCCACAATGAATATTGTATCTTATCACGAAACATAGAAATGAAATGCGACATCTCGTTTTAAGTAGCATTAAAACTCTATTGCTACGATACGTAGACATCTGCAAACGCTATTTCCTAGCATGGAAGTTTCGCATTTACATTCTTTTGAAGTGAATACGAGATATACATGACACTTCGCAATGGATACTATATCTTATCATGAAACATATGAGTGAGATGCGATATCGCGTTTTAGGAAGCATCAGAACTCTATTGCTGCGATGCGTAGACATCTGCAAATGTTATTTCCTAGCAAGGAAGTGTCGCATTTACATTCTTTTGAAGTTAATACGAGGAATATATGACTCTTCGCAATGAATATTATATCTTATCTCGAAACATAGATGTGAGATGCGATATCGCGATATAAGAAGCACTAGAACTCTATTGCTACGATGCGTAGACATTTGCAAATGTTATTTCCTAGCAAGAAAGTGTCGCATTTACATTCTTTTGATGTGAATACGAGGTATACATAACACTCCACAATGAATATTGTATCTTATCACGAAACATAGAAATGAAATGCGACATCTCGTTTTAAGTAGCATTAAAATTCTATCGCTACGATGCGTACACATCTGCAAACGCTATTTCCTAGCATGGAAGTGTCGCATTTACGTTCTTTTGAAGTGAATTCGAGATATACATATCACTTCGTAATGAATATTATATCTTATCATGAAACATAGAAGTGAGATGCGATATCGCGTTTTAAGAAGTATTAGAATTCTATTCCTACGATACGTAGACATCTGTAAACGCTATTTCCTAGCATGGAAGTGTCGCATTTACATTCCTTTGAAGTGAATACGAGGTATACATGACACTTCGCAATGAATATTATGTCTGATCATGAAACATAGAAATGAGATGCGACATCTCGTTTTAGGAAGCATTGGAACTCTATTGCTGCGATACGTAGACATCTGCAAACGCTATTTCCTAGCATGCAAGTATCGCATTTACATTCTTATGAAGTGAATACGAGGTATACATGACACTTCGCAATGAATATTATATCTTATCATGAAACATAGAAATGCGATGCGACATCTCGTTTTAAGATGTATTAGAACTCTATTATTTCCATACGTAGTCGTCTGGAAACGCTATTTCCTAGCAAGGATGTGTCGCACTTACATCCTTTTGAAGTGAATAAGAAGCATACATAACACTTCGCACTGAATATTATATCTTATCATGAAACATAGAAGTGAGATGCGATATCGTGTTTTAAGAAGTATTAGAATTCTATTCCTACGATACGTAGACATCTGTAAACGCTATTTCCTAGCATGGAAGTGTCGCATTTACATTCTTTTGAAGTGAATGCGAGGTATACATAACACTCTACAATGAATATTATATCTTATCACGAAACATAGGAGTGAAATGCGACATCTCGTTTTAAGAAGCATTAGAAACTCTATTGCTACGATACGTAGACATCTGCAAACAATATTTCCTAGCAAGGAAGTGTCGCATTTACATCTTTAGAAGTGAATGCGGGGTATACATAACACTCCACAATGAATATTGTATCTTATCACGAAACATAGAAATGAAATGCGACATCTCGTTTTAAGTAGCATTAAAACTCTATTGCTACGATACGTAGACATCTGCAAACGCTATTTCCTAGCATGGAAGTTTCGCATTTACATTCTTTTGAAGTGAATACGAGATATACATGACACTTCGCAATGGATACTATATCTTATCATGAAACATAGGAGTGAGATGCGATATCGCGTTTTAGGAAGCATCAGAACTCTATTGCTGCGATGCGTAGACATCTGCAAATGTTATTCCTAGCAAGGAAGTGTCGCATTTACATTCTTTTGAAGTTAATACGAGGAATATATGACTCTTCGCAATGAATATTATATCTTATCTCGAAACATAGATGTGAGATGCGATATCGCGATTTAAGAAGCACTAGAACTCCATTGCTACGATGCGTAGACATCTGCAAACGCTATTTCCTAGCATGGAAGTGTCGCATTTACATTCATTTGAAGTGAATACGAGGTATACATGACACTTCGAAATGAATATTATACCTTATCATGAAACATAGAACAGTGATGCGATATCGCGTTTTAGGAAGCATTGGATCTCTATTGCTGCGATACGTAGACACCTGCAAACGCCATTTCCTAGCATGGAAGTGTCGCATTTACATTCTTCTGAAGTGAATACGAGGTATACACGACACTTCGCAATGAATATTATATCTTCTCATGAAACATAGCAGTGAGATGCGATATCGCGTTTTAAGAAGCATTAGAACTCTATTGCTACGATACGTAGACATCTGCAAAGGCTATTCCCTAGCATGGAAGGGTCGCATTTACTTTCTTTTGAAGTGAGTACGAGGTATACATATCACTCCATAATGAATATTATATCTTATCATGAAACATAGCAGTGAGATGCGATATCGCGTTTTAAGAAGCATTAGAACTCTATTGCTACGACACGTAGACATCTGCAAACGCTATTTCCTAGCATGGAAGTGTCGCATTTACATTCATTTGAAGTGAATACGAGGTATACATGACGCTTCGCAATGAATATTATACCTTATCATGAAACATAGAAGAGAGATGCGATATCGCGTTTTAGGAAGCATTGGAACTCTATTGCTGCGATACGTAGACATCTGCAAACGCTATTTCCTAGCATAGAAGTGTCGCATTTACATTCTTTTGATGTGAATACGAGATATACATGACACTTCGCAATGATTATTATATCTTATCATGAAACATAGGAATGAGGTGCTATATCGAGTTTTGAGAAGCATTAGAACTCTATTGCCTATATACGAAGACATCTGCAAACTCTATTTCCTAGCAAGGAAATTTCGCACTTATATTCCACTGAAGTGAATACGAGGTATACATAACATTACACAATGAATATTATATCTTATTACGAAACATAGAAATGAAATACGACATCTCGTTTTAAGAAGCATTAGTACTCTATTGCTACGATACGTAAACATCTGCAAACCCTATTTCCTAGCATGGAAGTGTCGCATTTACATTCTTTTGAAATGAATACGAGGTATACATGACACTTCGCAATGAATATTATGTCTGATCATGAAACATAGAAATGAGATGCGACATCTCGTTTTAGGAAGCATTGGAACTCTATTGCTGCGATACGTAGACATCTGCAAACGCTATTTCCTAGCATGCAAGTATCGCATTTACATTCTTATGAAGTGAATACGAGGTATACATGACACTTCGCAATGAATATTATATCTTATCATGAAACATAGAAATGCGATGCGACATCTCGTTTTAAGATGTATTAGAACTCTATTATTTCCATACGTAGTCGTCTGGAAACGCTATTTCCTAGCAAGGATGTGTCGCACTTACATCCTTTTGAAGTGAATAAGAAGCATACATAACACTTCGCACTGAATATTATATCTTATCATGAAACATAGAAGTGAGATGCGATATCGTGTTTTAAGAAGTATTAGAATTCTATTCCTACGATACGTAGACATCTGTAAACGCTATTTCCTAGCATGGAAGTGTCGCATTTACATTCTTTGAAGTGAATGCGAGGTATACATAACACTCTACAATGAATATTATATCTTATCACGAAACATAGGAGTGAAATGCGACATCTCGTTTTAAGAAGCATTAGAACTCTATTGCTACGATACGTAGACATCTGCAAACAATATTTCCTAGCAAGGAAGTGTCGCATTTACATTCTTTAGAAGTGAATGCGGGGTATACATAACACTCCACAATGAATATTGTATCTTATCACGAAACATAGAAATGAAATGCGACATCTCGTTTTAAGTAGCATTAAAACTCTATTGCTACGATACGTAGACATCTGCAAACGCTATTTCCTAGCATGGAAGTTTCGCATTTACATTCTTTTGAAGTGAATACGAGATATACATGACACTTCGCAATGGATACTATATCTTATCATGAAACATAGGAGTGAGATGCGATATCGCGTTTTAGGAAGCATCAGAACTCTATTGCTGCGATGCGTAGACATCTGCAAATGTTATTTCCTAGCAAGGAAGTGTCGCATTTACATTCTTTTGAAGTTAATACGAGGAATATATGACTCTTCGCAATGAATATTATATCTTATCTCGAAACATAGATGTGAGATGCGATATCGCGATTTAAGAAGCACTAGAACTCCATTGCTACGATGCGTAGACATCTGCAAACGCTATTTCCTAGCATGGAAGTGTCGCATTTACATTCATTTGAAGTGAATACGAGGTATACATGACACTTCGAAATGAATATTATACCTTATCATGAAACATAGAACAGTGATGCGATATCGCGTTTTAGGAAGCATTGGATCTCTATTGCTGCGATACGTAGACACCTGCAAACGCCATTTCCTAGCATGGAAGTGTCGCATTTACATTCTTCTGAAGTGAATACGAGGTATACATGACACTTCGCAATGAATATTATATCTTCTCATGAAACATAGCAGTGAGATGCGATATCGCGTTTTAAGAAGCATTAGAACTCTATTGCTACGATACGTAGACATCTGCAAAGGCTATTCCCTAGCATGGAAGGGTCGCATTTACTTTCTTTTGAAGTGAGTACGAGGTATACATATCACTCCATAATGAATATTATATCTTATCATGAAACATAGCAGTGAGATGCGATATCGCGTTTTAAGAAGCATTAGAACTCTATTGCTACGACACGTAGACATCTGCAAACGCTATTTCCTAGCATGGAAGTGTCGCATTTACATTCATTTGAAGTGAATACGAGGTATACATGACGCTTCGCAATGAATATTATACCTTATCATGAAACATAGAAGAGAGATGCGATATCGCGTTTTAGGAAGCATTGGAACTCTATTGCTGCGATACGTAGACATCTGCAAACGCTATTTCCTAGCATAGAAGTGTCGCATTTACATTCTTTTGATGTGAATACGAGATATACATGACACTTCGCAATGATTATTATATCTTATCATGAAACATAGGAATGAGGTGCTATATAGAGTTTTGAGAAGCATTAGAACTCTATTGCCTATATACGAAGACATCTGCAAACTCTATTTCCTAGCAAGGAAATTTCGCACTTATATTCCACTGAAGTGAATACGAGGTATACATAACATTACACAATGAATATTATATCTTATTACGAAACATAGAAATGAAATACGACATCTCGTTTTAAGAAGCATTAGTACTCTATTGCTACGATACGTAAACATCTGCAAACCCTATTTCCTAGCATGGAAGTGTCGCATTTACATTCTTTTGAAATGAATACGAGGTATACATGACACTTCGCAATGAATATTATGTCTGATCATGAAACATAGAAATGAGATGCGACATCTCGTTTTAGGAAGCATTGGAACTCTATTGCTGCGATACGTAGACATCTGCAAACGCTATTTCCTAGCATGCAAGTATCGCATTTACATTCTTATGAAGTGAATACGTGGTATTCATGACACTTCGCAATGAATATTATGTCTTATCATGAAACATAGAAATGCGATGCGACATCTCGTTTTAAGATGTATTAGAACTCTATTATTTCCATACGTAGTCGTCTGGAAGCGCTATTTCCAAGCAAGGATGTGTCGCACTTACATCCTTTTGAAGTGAATAAGAAGCATACATAACACTTCGCACTGAATATTATATCTTATCATGAAACATAGGAATGAGGCGCTATATCGCGTTTTGAGAAGCATTACAGCTCTATTGCTACGATACGTAGACATCTGCAAACGCTATTTCCTAGCATGGATGTGTCTTATTTACGTTCTTTTGAAGTGAATGCGAGGTATACATGACACTTGGCAATGAATATTATATCTTATCACGAAACATAGAAATGAAATGCGACATCTCGTTTTAAGTAGCATTAAAACTCTATCGCTACGATGCGTAGACATCTGCAAACGCTATTTCCTAGCATGGAAGTGTCGCATTTACATTCTTTTGAAGTGAATTCGAGATATACATAACACTTCGTAATGAATATTATATCTTATCATGAAACATAGAAGTGAGATGCGATATCGCGTTTTAAGAAGTATTAGAATTCTATTCCTACGATACGTAGACATCTGTAAACGCTATTTCCTAGCATGAAAGTGTCGCATTTACATTCTTTTGAAGTGAATACGAGGTATACATAACACTCTACAATGAATATTATATCTTGTCACGAAACATAGGAGTGAAATGCGACATCTCGTTTTAAGAAGCATTAGAACTCTATTGCTACGATACGTAGACATCTGCAAACAATATTTCCTAGCAAGGAAGTGTCGCATTTACATTCTTTTGAAGTGAATGCGGGGTATACATAACACTCCACAATGAATATTGTATCTTATCACGAAACATAGAAATGAAATGCGACATCTCGTTTTAAGTAGCATTAAAACTCTATTGCTACGATACGTAGACATCTGCAAACGCTATTTCCTAGCATGGAAGTTTCGCATTTACATTCTTTTGAAGTGAATACGAGATATACATGACACTTCGCAATGGATACTATATCTTATCATGAAACATAGCAGTGAGATGCGATATCGCGTTTTAGGAAGCATTAGAACTCTATTGCTACGACACGTAGACATCTGCAAATGTTATTTCCTAGCAAGGAAGTGTCGCATTTACATTCTTTTGAAGGTAATACGAGGAATATATGACTCTTCGCAATGAATATTATATCTTATCTCGAAACATAGATGTGAGATGCGATATCGCGATATAAGAAGCACTAGAACTCTATTGCTACGATGCGTAGACATTTGCAAATGTTATTTCCTAGCAAGAAAGAGTCGCATTTACATTCTTTTGATGTGAATACGAGGTATACATAACACTCCACAATGAATATTGTATCTTATCACGAAACATAGAAATGAAATGCGACATCTCGTTTTAAGTAGCATTAAAATTCTATCGCTACGATGCGTAGACATCTGCAAACGCTATTTCCTAGCATGGAAGTGTCGCATTTACATTCTTTTGAAGTGAATTCGAGATATACATAACACTTCGTAATGAATATTATATCTTATCATGAAACATAGAAGTGAGATGCGATATCGCGTTTTAAGAAGTATTAGAATTCTATTCCTACGATACGTAGACATCTGTAAACGCTATTTCCTAGCATGGAAGTGTCGCATTTACATTCTTTTGAAATGAATACGAGGTATACATGACACTTCGCAATGAATATTATGTCTGATCATGAAACATAGAAATGATATGCGACATCTCGTTTTAGGAAGCATTGGAACTCTATTGCTGCGATACGTAGACATCTGCAAACGCTATTTCCTAGCATGCAAGTATCGCATTTACATTCTTATGAAGTGAATACGAGGTATTCATGACACTTCGCAATGAATATTATGTCTTATCATGAAACATAGAAATGCGATGCGACATCTCGTTTTAAGATGTATTAGAACTCTATTATTTCCATACGTAGTCGTCTGGAAACGCTATTTCCAAGCAAGGATGTGTCGCACTTACATCCTTTTGAAGTGAATAAGAAGCATACATAACACTTCGCACTGAATATTATATCTTATCATGAAACATAGGAATGAGGCGCTATATCGCGTTTTGAGAAGCATTACAGCTCTATTGCTACGATACGTAGACATCTGCAAACGCTATTTCCTAGCATGGATGTGTCTTATTTACGTTCTTTTGAAGTGAATGCGAGGTATACATGACACTTGGCAATGAATATTATATCTTATCACGAAACATAGAAATGAAATGCGACATCTCGTTTTAAGTAGCATTAAAACTCTATCGCTACGATGCGTAGACATCTGCAAACGCTATTTCCTAGCATGGATGTGTCGCATTTACATTCTTTTGAAGTGAATTCGAGATATACATAACACTTCGTAATGAATATTATATCTTATCATGAAACATAGAAGTGAGATGCGATATCGCGTTTTAAGAAGTATTAGAATTCTATTCCTACGATACGTAGACATCTGTAAACGCTATTTCCTAGCATGAAAGTGTCGCATTTACATTCTTTTGAAGTGAATACGAGGTATACATAACACTCTACAATGAATATTATATCTTATCACGAAACATAGGAGTGAAATGCGACTTCTCGTTTTAAGAAGCATTAGAACTCTATTGCTACGATACGTAGACATCTGCAAACAATATTTCCTAGCAAGGAAGTGTCGCATTTACATTCTTTTGAAGTGAATGCGGGGTATACATAACACTCCACAATGTATATTGTATCTTATCACGAAACATAGAAATGAAATGCGACATCTCGTTTTAAGTAGCATTAAAACTCTATTGCTACGATACGTAGACATCTGCAAACGCTATTTCCTAGCATGGAAGTTTCGCATTTACATTCTTTTGAAGTGAATACGAGATATACATGACACTTCGCAATGGATACTATATCTTATCATGAAACATAGGAGTGAGATGCGATATCGCGTTTTAGGAAGCATCAGAACTCTATTGCTGCGATGCGTAGACATCTGCAAATGTTATTTCCTAGCAAGGAAGTGTCGCATTTACATTCTTTTGAAGGTAATACGAGGAATATATGACTCTTCGCAATGAATATTATATCTTATCTCGAAACATAGATGTGAGATGCGATATCGCGATATAAGAAGCACTACAACTCTATTGCTACGATGCGTAGACATTTGCAAATGTTATTTCCTAGCAAGAAAGTGTCGCATTTACATTCTTTTGATGTGAATACGAGGTATACATAACACTCCACAATGAATATTGTATCTTATCACGAAACATAGAAATGAAATGCGACATCTCGTTTTAAGTAGCATTAAAATTCTATCGCTACGATGCGTAGACATCTGCAAACGCTATTTCCTAGCATGGAAGTGTCGCATTTACATTCTTTTGAAGTGAATTCGAGATATACATAACACTTCGTAATGAATATTATATCTTATCATGAAACATAGAAGTGAGATGCGATATCGCGTTTTAAGAAGTATTAGAATTCTATTCCTACGATACGTAGACATCTGTAAACGCTATTTCCTAGCATGGAAGTGTCGCATTTACATTCTTTTGAAATGAATACGAGGTATACATGACACTTCGCAATGAATATTATGTCTGATCATGAAACATAGAAATGAGATGCGACATCTCGTTTTAGGAAGCATTGGAACTCTATTGCTGCGATACGTAGACATCTGCAAACGCTATTTCCTAGCATGGAAGTGTCGCATTTACATTCTTTTGAAGTGAATTCGAGATATACATAACACTTCGTAATGAATATTATATCTTATCATGAAACATAGAAGTGAGATGCGATATCGCGTTTTAAGAAGCATTAGAACTCTATTCCTACGATACGTAGACATCTGCAAACAATATTTCCTAGCAAGGAAGTGTCGCATTTACATTCTTTTGAAGTGAATACGACGTATACATGACACTTCGCAATGAATATTATATCTTATCATGAAACATAGCAGTGAGATGCGATATCGCGTTTTAAGATGCATTAGAACTCTATTGCTACGATACGTAGACATCTGCAAAGGCTATTCCCAAGCATGGAAGGGTCGCATTTACTTTCTTTTGAAGTGAGTACGAGGTATACATATCACTCCATAATGAATATTATATCTTATCATGAAACATAGCAGTGGGATGCGATATCGCGTTTTAAGAAGCATTAGAAATCTATTGCTACGATACGTAGACATCTGCAAACGCTGTTTCCTATCATGGAAGTGTCGCATTTACATTCATTTGAAGTGAATACGAGGTATACATGACACTTCGCTATGAATATTATACCTTATCATGAAACATAGAAGAGTGATGCGATATCGCGTTTTAGGGAGCATTGGATCTCTATTGCTGCGATACGTAGACATCTGCAAACGCTATTTCCTAGCATGGATGTGTCGCATTTACATTCTTTTGAAGTGAATACGAGGTATACATGACACTTCGCAATGAATATTATATCTTATCATGAAACATAGGAATGAGGTGCTATATCGCGTTTTGAGAAGCATTAGAACTCTATTGCTGCAATACGTAGACATCTGCAAACGCTATTTCCTAGCATGGAAGTGTCTTATTTACGTTCTTTTGAAGTGAATACGAGGTATACATGACACTTCGCAATGAATATTATATCTTATCATGAAACATAGAAGTGAGATGCGATATCGCGTTCTAAGAAGCACTAGAACTCTATTGCTACGATACGTAGACATCTGCAAACGCTATTTCCTAGGATGGAGGGGTCGCATTTACATTCTTTTGAAGTGAGTACGAGGTATACATAACACTCCATAACGAATATTATATCTTCTCATGAAACATAGCAGTGAGATGCGATATCGCGTTTTAAGAAGCATTAGAACTCTATTGCTACGATACGTAGACATCTGCAAACAATATTTCCTAGCAAGGAAGTGTCGCATTTACATTCTTTTGAAGTGAATGCGGGGTATACATAACACTCCACAATGAATATTGTATCTTATCACGAAACATAGAAATGAAATGCGACATCTCGTTTTAAGTAGCATTAAAACTCTATTGCTACGATACGTAGACATCTGCAAACGCTATTTCCTAGCATGGAAGTTTCGCATTTACATTCTTTTGAAGTGAATACGAGATATACATGACACTTCGCAATGGATACTATATCTTATCATGAAACATAGCAGTGAGATGTGATATCGCGTTTTAGGAAGCATTAGAACTCTATTGCTACGACACGTAGACATCTGCAAATGTTATTTCCTAGCAAGGAAGTGTCGCATTTACATTCTTTTGAAGGTAATACGAGGAATATATGACTCTTCGCAATGAATATTATATCTTATCTCGAAACATAGATGTGAGATGCGATATCGCGATATAAGAAGCACTAGAACTCTATTGCTACGATGCGTAGACATTTGCAAATGTTATTTCCTAGCAAGAAAGAGTCGCATTTACATTCATTTGAAGTGAATACGAGGTATACATGACACTTCGCAATGAATATTATGTCTGATCATGAAACATAGAAATGAGATGCGACATCTCGTTTTAGGAAGCATTGGAACTCTATTGCTGCGATACGTAGACATCTGCAAACGCTATTTCCTAGCATGCAAGTATCGCATTTACATTCTTATGAAGTGAATACGAGGTATTCATGACACTTCGCAATGAATATTATGTCTTATCATGAAACATAGAAATGCGATGCGACATCTCGTTTTAAGATGTATTAGAACTCTATTATTTCCATACGTAGTCGTCTGGAAACGCTATTTCCAAGCAAGGATGTGTCGCACTTACATCCTTTTGAAGTGAATAAGAAGCATACATAACACTTCGCACTGAATATTATATCTTATCATGAAACATAGGAATGAGGCGCTATATCGCGTTTTGAGAAGCATTACAGCTCTATTGCTACGATACGTAGACATCTGCAAACGCTATTTCCTAGCATGGATGTGTCTTATTTACGTTCTTTTGAAGTGAATGCGAGGTATACATGACACTTGGCAATGAATATTATATCTTATCACGAAACATAGAAATGAAATGCGACATCTCGTTTTAAGTAGCATTAAAACTCTATCGCTACGATGCGTAGACATCTGCAAACGCTATTTCCTAGCATGGAAGTGTCGCATTTACATTCTTTTGAAGTGAATTCGAGATATACATAACACTTCGTAATGAATATTATATCTTATCATGAAACATAGAAGTGAGATGCGATATCGCGTTTTAAGAAGTATTAGAATTCTATTCCTACGATACGTAGACATCTGTAAACGCTATTTCCTAGCATGAAAGTGTCGCATTTACATTCTTTTGAAGTGAATACGAGGTATACATAACACTCTACAATGAATATTATATCTTATCACGAAACATAGGAGTGAAATGCGACTTCTCGTTTTAAGAAGCATTAGAACTCTATTGCTACGATACGTAGACATCTGCAAACAATATTTCCTAGCAAGGAAGTGTCGCATTTACATTCTTTTGAAGTGAATGCGGGGTATACATAACACTCCACAATGTATATTGTATCTTATCACGAAACATAGAAATGAAATGCGACATCTCGTTTTAAGTAGCATTAAAACTCTATTGCTACGATACGTAGACATCTGCAAACGCTATTTCCTAGCATGGAAGTTTCGCATTTACATTCTTTTGAAGTGAATACGAGATATACATGACACTTCGCAATGGATACTATATCTTATCATGAAACATAGGAGTGAGATGCGATATCGCGTTTTAGGAAGCATCAGAACTCTATTGCTGCGATGCGTAGACATCTGCAAATGTTATTTCCTAGCAAGGAAGTGTCGCATTTACATTCTTTTGAAGGTAATACGAGGAATATATGACTCTTCGCAATGAATATTATATCTTATCTCGAAACATAGATGTGAGATGCGATATCGCGATATAAGAAGCACTACAACTCTATTGCTACGATGCGTAGACATTTGCAAATGTTATTTCCTAGCAAGAAAGTGTCGCATTTACATTCTTTTGATGTGAATACGAGGTATACATAACACTCCACAATGAATATTGTATCTTATCACGAAACATAGAAATGAAATGCGACATCTCGTTTTAAGTAGCATTAAAATTCTATCGCTACGATGCGTAGACATCTGCAAACGCTATTTCCTAGCATGGAAGTGTCGCATTTACATTCTTTTGAAGTGAATTCGAGATATACATAACACTTCGTAATGAATATTATATCTTATCATGAAACATAGAAGTGAGATGCGATATCGCGTTTTAAGAAGTATTAGAATTCTATTCCTACGATACGTAGACATCTGTAAACGCTATTTCCTAGCATGGAAGTGTCGCATTTACATTCTTTTGAAATGAATACGAGGTATACATGACACTTCGCAATGAATATTATGTCTGATCATGAAACATAGAAATGAGATGCGACATCTCGTTTTAGGAAGCATTGGAACTCTATTGCTGCGATACGTAGACATCTGCAAACGCTATTTCCTAGCATGCAAGTATCGCATTTACATTCTTATGAAGTGAATACGAGGTATTCATGACACTTCGCAATGAATATTATGTCTTATCATGAAACATAGAAATGCGATGCGACATCTCGTTTTAAGATGTATTAGAACTCTATTATTTCCATACGTAGTCGTCTGGAAACGCTATTTCCAAGCAAGGATGTGTCGCACTTACATCCTTTTGAAGTGAATAAGAAGCATACATAACACTTCGCACTGAATATTATATCTTATCATGAAACATAGGAATGAGGCGCTATATCGCGTTTTGAGAAGCATTACAGCTCTATTGCTACGATACGTAGACATCTGCAAACGCTATTTCCTAGCATGGATGTGTCTTATTTACGTTCTTTTGAAGTGAATGCGAGGTATACATGACACTTGGCAATGAATATTATATCTTATCACGAAACATAGAAATGAAATGCGACATCTCGTTTTAAGTAGCATTAAAACTCTATCGCTACGATGCGTAGACATCTGCAAACGCTATTTCCTAGCATGGAAGTGTCGCATTTACATTCTTTTGAAGTGAATTCGAGATATACATAACACTTCGTAATGAATATTATATCTTATCATGAAACATAGAAGTGAGATGCGATATCGCGTTTTAAGAAGTATTAGAATTCTATTCCTACGATACGTAGACATCTGTAAACGCTATTTCCTAGCATGAAAGTGTCGCATTTACATTCTTTTGAAGTGAATACGAGGTATACATAACACTCTACAATGAATATTATATCTTATCACGAAACATAGGAGTGAAATGCGACTTCTCGTTCTAAGAAGCATTAGAACTCTATTGCTACGATACGTAGACATCTGCAAACAATATTTCCTAGCAAGGAAGTGTCGCATTTACATTCTTTTGAAGTGAATGCGGGGTATACATAACACTCCACAATGAATATTGTATCTTATCACGAAACATAGAAATGAAATGCGACATCTCGTTTTAAGTAGCATTAAAACTCTATTGCTACGATACGTAGACATCTGCAAACGCTATTTCCTAGCATGGAAGTTTCGCATTTACATTCTTTTGAAGTGAATACGAGATATACATGACACTTCGCAATGGATACTATATCTTATCATGAAACATAGGAGTGAGATGCGATATCGCGTTTTAGGAAGCATCAGAACTCTATTGCTGCGATGCGTAGACATCTGCAAATGCTATTTCCTAGCAAGGAAGTGTCGCATTTACATTCTTTTGAAGGTAATACGAGGAATATATGACTCTTCGCAATGAATATTATATCTTATCTCGAAACATAGATGTGAGATGCGATATCGCGATATAAGAAGCACTAGAACTCTATTGCTACGATGCGTAGACATTTGCAAATGTTATTTCCTAGCAAGAAAGTGTCGCATTTACATTCTTTTGATGTGAATACGAGGTATACATAACACTCCACAATGAATATTGTATCTTATCACGAAACATAGAAATGAAATGCGACATCTCGTTTTAAGTAGCATTAAAATTCTATCGCTACGATGCGTAGACATCTGCAAACGCTATTTCCTAGCATGGAAGTGTCGCATTTACATTCTTTTGAAGTGAATTCGAGATATACATAACACTTCGTAATGAATATTATATCTTATCATGAAACATAGAAGTGAGATGCGATATCGCGTTTTAAGAAGCATTAGAACTCTATTCCTACGATACGTAGACATCTGCAAACAATATTTCCTAGCAAGGAAGTGTCGCATTTACATTCTTTTGAAGTGAATACGACGTATACATGACACTTCGCAATGAATATTATATCTTATCATGAAACATAGCAGTGAGATGCGATATCGCGTTTTAAGATGCATTAGAACTCTATTGCTACGATACGTAGACATCTGCAAAGGCTATTCCCAAGCATGGAAGGGTCGCATTTACTTTCTTTTGAAGTGAGTACGAGGTATACATATCACTCCATAATGAATATTATATCTTATCATGAAACATAGCAGTGAGATGCGATATCGCGTTTTAAGAAGCATTAGAAATCTATTGCTACGATACGTAGACATCTGCAAACGCTGTTTCCTATCATGGAAGTGTCGCATTTACATTCATTTGAAGTGAATACGAGGTATACATGACACTTCGCTATGAATATTATACCTTATCATGAAACATAGAAGAGTGATGCGATATCGCGTTTTAGGGAGCATTGGATCTCTATTGCTGCGATACGTAGACATCTGCAAACGCTATTTCCTAGCATGGATGTGTCGCATTTACATTCTTTTGAAGTGAATACGAGGTATACATGACACTTCGCAATGAATATTATATCTTATCATGAAACATAGGAATGAGGTGCTATATCGCGTTTTGAGAAGCATTAGAACTCTATTGCTGCAATACGTAGACATCTGCAAACGCTATTTCCTAGCATGGAAGTGTCTTATTTACGTTCTTTTGAAGTGAATACGAGGTATACATGACACTTCGCAATGAATATTATATCTTATCATGAAACATAGAAGTGAGATGCGATATCGCGTTCTAAGAAGCACTAGAACTCTATTGCTACGATACGTAGACATCTGCAAACGCTATTTCCTAGGATGGAGGGGTCGCATTTACATTCTTTTGAAGTGAGTACGAGGTATACATAACACTCCATAACGAATATTATATCTTCTCATGAAACATAGCAGTGAGATGCGATATCGCGTTTTAAGAAGCATTAGAATTCTATTGCTACGATACGTAGACATCTGCAAACAATATTTCCTAGCAAGGAAGTGTCGCATTTACATTCTTTTGAAGTGAATGCGGGGTATACATAACACTCCACAATGAATATTGTATCTTATCACGAAACATAGAAATGAAATGCGACATCTCGTTTTAAGTAGCATTAAAACTCTATTGCTACGATACGTAGACATCTGCAAACGCTATTTCCTAGCATGGAAGTTTCGCATTTACATTCTTTTGAAGTGAATACGAGATATACATGACACTTCGCAATGGATACTATATCTTATCATGAAACATAGCAGTGAGATGTGATATCGCGTTTTAGGAAGCATTAGAACTCTATTGCTACGACACGTAGACATCTGCAAATGTTATTTCCTAGCAAGGAAGTGTCGCATTTACATTCTTTTGAAGGTAATACGAGGAATATATGACTCTTCGCAATGAATATTATATCTTATCTCGAAACATAGATGTGAGATGCGATATCGCGATATAAGAAGCACTAGAACTCTATTGCTACGATGCGTAGACATTTGCAAATGTTATTTCCTAGCAAGAAAGAGTCGCATTTACATTCATTTGAAGTGAATACGAGGTATACATGACACTTCGCAATGAATATTATGTCTGATCATGAAACATAGAAATGAGATGCGACATCTCGTTTTAGGAAGCATTGGAACTCTATTGCTGCGATACGTAGACATCTGCAAACGCTATTTCCTAGCATGCAAGTATCGCATTTACATTCTTATGAAGTGAATACGAGGTATTCATGACACTTCGCAATGAATATTATGTCTTATCATGAAACATAGAAATGCGATGCGACATCTCGTTTTAAGATGTATTAGAACTCTATTATTTCCATACGTAGTCGTCTGGAAACGCTATTTCCAAGCAAGGATGTGTCGCACTTACATCCTTTTGAAGTGAATAAGAAGCATACATAACACTTCGCACTGAATATTATATCTTATCATGAAACATAGGAATGAGGCGCTATATCGCGTTTTGAGAAGCATTACAGCTCTATTGCTACGATACGTAGACATCTGCAAACGCTATTTCCTAGCATGGATGTGTCTTATTTACGTTCTTTTGAAGTGAATGCGAGGTATACATGGCACTTGGCAATGAATATTATATCTTATCACGAAACATAGAAATGAAATGCGACATCTCGTTTTAAGTAGCATTAAAACTCTATCGCTACGATGCGTAGACATCTGCAAACGCTATTTCCTAGCATGGAAGTGTCGCATTTACATTCTTTTGAAGTGAATTCGAGATATACATAACACTTCGTAATGAATATTATATCTTATCATGAAACATAGAAGTGAGATGCGATATCGCGTTTTAAGAAGTATTAGAATTCTATTCCTACGATACGTAGACATCTGTAAACGCTATTTCCTAGCATGAAAGTGTCGCATTTACATTCTTTTGAAGTGAATACGAGGTATACATAACACTCTACAATGAATATTATATCTTATCACGAAACATAGGAGTGAAATGCGACTTCTCGTTCTAAGAAGCATTAGAACTCTATTGCTACGATACGTAGACATCTGCAAACAATATTTCCTAGCAAGGAAGTGTCGCATTTACATTCTTTTGAAGTGAATGCGGGGTATACATAACACTCCACAATGAATATTGTATCTTATCACGAAACATAGAAATGAAATGCGACATCTCGTTTTAAGTAGCATTAAAACTCTATTGCTACGATACGTAGACATCTGCAAACGCTATTTCCTAGCATGGAAGTTTCGCATTTACATTCTTTTGAAGTGAATACGAGATATACATGACACTTCGCAATGGATACTATATCTTATCATGAAACATAGGAGTGAGATGCGATATCGCGTTTTAGGAAGCATCAGAACTCTATTGCTGCGATGCGTAGACATCTGCAAATGCTATTTCCTAGCAAGGAAGTGTCGCATTTACATTCTTTTGAAGGTAATACGAGGAATATATGACTCTTCGCAATGAATATTATATCTTATCTCGAAACATAGATGTGAGATGCGATATCGCGATATAAGAAGCACTAGAACTCTATTGCTACGATGCGTAGACATTTGCAAATGTTATTTCCTAGCAAGAAAGTGTCGCATTTACATTCTTTTGATGTGAATACGAGGTATACATAACACTCCACAATGAATATTGTATCTTATCACGAAACATAGAAATGAAATGCGACATCTCGTTTTAAGTAGCATTAAAATTCTATCGCTACGATGCGTAGACATCTGCAAACGCTATTTCCTAGCATGGAAGTGTCGCATTTACATTCTTTTGAAGTGAATTCGAGATATACATAACACTTCGTAATGAATATTATATCTTATCATGAAACATAGAAGTGAGATGCGATATCGCGTTTTAAGAAGCATTAGAACTCTATTCCTACGATACGTAGACATCTGCAAACAATATTTCCTAGTAAGGAAGTGTCGCATTTACATTCTTTTGAAGTGAATACGACGTATACATGACACTTCGCAATGAATATTATATCTTATCATGAAACATAGCAGTGAGATGCGATATCGCGTTTTAAGATGCATTAGAACTCTATTGCTACGATACGTAGACATCTGCAAAGGCTATTCCCAAGCATGGAAGGGTCGCATTTACTTTCTTTTGAAGTGAGTACGAGGTATACATATCACTCCATAATGAATATTATATCTTATCATGAAACATAGCAGTGAGATGCGATATCGCGTTTTAAGAAGCATTAGAAATCTATTGCTACGATACGTAGACATCTGCAAACGCTGTTTCCTATCATGGAAGTGTCGCATTTACATTCATTTGAAGTGAATACGAGGTATACATGACACTTCGCTATGAATATTATACCTTATCATGAAACATAGAAGAGTGATGCGATATCGCGTTTTAGGGAGCATTGGATCTCTATTGCTGCGATACGTAGACATCTGCAAACGCTATTTCCTAGCATGGATGTGTCGCATTTACATTCTTTTGAAGTGAATACGAGGTATACATGACACTTCGCAATGAATATTATATCTTATCATGAAACATAGGAATGAGGTGCTATATCGCGTTTTGAGAAGCATTAGAACTCTATTGCTGCAATACGTAGACATCTGCAAACGCTATTTCCTAGCATGGAAGTGTCTTATTTACGTTCTTTTGAAGTGAATACGAGGTATACATGACACTTCGCAATGAATATTATATCTTATCATGAAACATAGAAGTGAGATGCGATATCGCGTTCTAAGAAGCACTAGAACTCTATTGCTACGATACGTAGACATCTGCAAACGCTATTTCCTAGGATGGAGGGGTCGCATTTACATTCTTTTGAAGTGAGTACGAGGTATACATAACACTCCATAACGAATATTATATCTTCTCATGAAACATAGCAGTGAGATGCGATATCGCGTTTTAAGAAGCATTAGAATTCTATTGCTACGATACGTAGACATCTGCAAACAATATTTCCTAGCAAGGAAGTGTCGCATTTACATTCTTTTGAAGTGAATGCGGGGTATACATAACACTCCACAATGAATATTGTATCTTATCACGAAACATAGAAATGAAATGCGACATCTCGTTTTAAGTAGCATTAAAACTCTATTGCTACGATACGTAGACATCTGCAAACGCTATTTCCTAGCATGGAAGTTTCGCATTTACATTCTTTTGAAGTGAATACGAGATATACATGACACTTCGCAATGGATACTATATCTTATCATGAAACATAGCAGTGAGATGTGATATCGCGTTTTAGGAAGCATTAGAACTCTATTGCTACGACACGTAGACATCTGCAAATGTTATTTCCTAGCAAGGAAGTGTCGCATTTACATTCTTTTGAAGGTAATACGAGGAATATATGACTCTTCGCAATGAATATTATATCTTATCTCGAAACATAGATGTGAGATGCGATATCGCGATATAAGAAGCACTAGAACTCTATTGCTACGATGCGTAGACATTTGCAAATGTTATTTCCTAGCAAGAAAGAGTCGCATTTACATTCATTTGAAGTGAATACGAGGTATACATGACACTTCGCAATGAATATTATGTCTGATCATGAAACATAGAAATGAGATGCGACATCTCGTTTTAGGAAGCATTGGAACTCTATTGCTGCGATACGTAGACATCTGCAAACGCTATTTCCTAGCATGCAAGTATCGCATTTACATTCTTATGAAGTGAATACGAGGTATTCATGACACTTCGCAATGAATATTATGTCTTATCATGAAACATAGAAATGCGATGCGACATCTCGTTTTAAGATGTATTAGAACTCTATTATTTCCATACGTAGTCGTCTGGAAACGCTATTTCCAAGCAAGGATGTGTCGCACTTACATCCTTTTGAAGTGAATAAGAAGCATACATAACACTTCGCACTGAATATTATATCTTATCATGAAACATAGGAATGAGGCGCTATATCGCGTTTTGAGAAGCATTACAGCTCTATTGCTACGATACGTAGACATCTGCAAACGCTATTTCCTAGCATGGATGTGTCTTATTTACGTTCTTTTGAAGTGAATGCGAGGTATACATGGCACTTGGCAATGAATATTATATCTTATCACGAAACATAGAAATGAAATGCGACATCTCGTTTTAAGTAGCATTAAAACTCTATCGCTACGATGCGTAGACATCTGCAAACGCTATTTCCTAGCATGGAAGTGTCGCATTTACATTCTTTTGAAGTGAATTCGAGATATACATAACACTTCGTAATGAATATTATATCTTATCATGAAACATAGAAGTGAGATGCGATATCGCGTTTTAAGAAGTATTAGAATTCTATTCCTACGATACGTAGACATCTGTAAACGCTATTTCCTAGCATGAAAGTGTCGCATTTACATTCTTTTGAAGTGAATACGAGGTATACATAACACTCTACAATGAATATTATATCTTATCACGAAACATAGGAGTGAAATGCGACTTCTCGTTCTAAGAAGCATTAGAACTCTATTGCTACGATACGTAGACATCTGCAAACAATATTTCCTAGCAAGGAAGTGTCGCATTTACATTCTTGTGAAGTGAATGCGGGGTATACATAACACTCCACAATGAATATTGTATCTTATCACGAAACATAGAAATGAAATGCGACATCTCGTTTTAAGTAGCATTAAAACTCTATTGCTACGATACGTAGACATCTGCAAACGCTATTTCCTAGCATGGAAGTTTCGCATTTACATTCTTTTGAAGTGAATACGAGATATACATGACACTTCGCAATGGATACTATATCTTATCATGAAACATAGGAGTGAGATGCGATATCGCGTTTTAGGAAGCATCAGAACTCTATTGCTGCGATGCGTAGACATCTGCAAATGTTATTTCCTAGCAAGGAAGTGTCGCATTTACATTCTTTTGAAGGTAATACGAGGAATATATGACTCTTCGCAATGAATATTATATCTTATCTCGAAACATAGATGTGAGATGCGATATCGCGATATAAGAAGCACTAGAACTCTATTGCTACGATGCGTAGACATTTGCAAATGTTATTTCCTAGCAAGAAAGTGTCGCATTTACATTCTTTTGATGTGAATACGAGGTATACATAACACTCCACAATGAATATTGTATCTTATCACGAAACATAGAAATGAAATGCGACATCTCGTTTTAAGTAGCATTAAAATTCTATCGCTACGATGCGTAGACATCTGCAAACGCTATTTCCTAGCATGGAAGTGTCGCATTTACATTCTTTTGAAGTGAATTCGAGATATACATAACACTTCGTAATGAATATTATATCTTATCATGAAACATAGAAGTGAGATGCGATATCGCGTTTTAAGAAGTATTAGAATTCTATTCCTACGATACGTAGACATCTGTAAACGCTATTTCCTAGCATGAAAGTGTCGCATTTACATTCTTTTGAAGTGAATACGAGGTATACATAACACTCTACAATGAATATTATATCTTATCACGAAACATAGGAGTGAAATGCGACTTCTCGTTCTAAGAAGCATTAGAACTCTATTGCTACGATACGTAGACATCTGCAAACAATATTTCCTAGCAAGGAAGTGTCGCATTTACATTCTTTTGAAGTGAATGCGGGGTATACATAACACTCCACAATGAATATTGTATCTTATCACGAAACATAGAAATGAAATGCGACATCTCGTTTTAAGTAGCATTAAAACTCTATTGCTACGATACGTAGACATCTGCAAACGCTATTTCCTAGCATGGAAGTTTCGCATTTACATTCTTTTGAAGTGAATACGAGATATACATGACACTTCGCAATGGATACTATATCTTATCATGAAACATAGGAGTGAGATGCGATATCGCGTTTTAGGAAGCATCAGAACTCTATTGCTGCGATGCGTAGACATCTGCAAATGTTATTTCCTAGCAAGGAAGTGTCGCATTTACATTCTTTTGAAGGTAATACGAGGAATATATGACTCTTCGCAATGAATATTATATCTTATCTCGAAACATAGATGTGAGATGCGATATCGCGATATAAGAAGCACTAGAACTCTATTGCTACGATGCGTAGACATTTGCAAATGTTATTTCCTAGCAAGAAAGTGTCGCATTTACATTCTTTTGATGTGAATACGAGGTATACATAACACTCCACAATGAATATTGTATCTTATCACGAAACATAGAAATGAAATGCGACATCTCGTTTTAAGTAGCATTAAAATTCTATCGCTACGATGCGTAGACATCTGCAAACGCTATTTCCTAGCATGGAAGTGTCGCATTTACATTCTTTTGAAGTGAATTCGAGATATACATAACACTTCGTAATGAATATTATATCTTATCATGAAACATAGAAGTGAGATGCGATATCGCGTTTTAAGAAGTATTAGAATTCTATTCCTACGATACGTAGACATCTGTAAACGCTATTTCCTAGCATGAAAGTGTCGCATTTACATTCTTTTGAAGTGAATACGAGGTATACATGACACTTCGCTATGAATATTATACCTTATCATGAAACATAGAAGAGTGATGCGATATCGCGTTTTAGGGAGCATTGGATCTCTATTGCTGCGATACGTAGACATCTGCAAACGCTATTTCCTAGCATGGATGGGTCGCATTTACATTCTTTTGAAGTGAATACGAGGTATACATGACACTTCGCAATGAATATTATATCTTATCATGAAACATAGGAATGAGGTGCTATATCGCGTTTTGAGAAGCATTAGAACACTATTGCTGCAATACGTAGACATCTGCAAACGCTATTTCCTAGCATGGAAGTGTCTTATTTACGTTCTTTTGAAGTGAATACGAGGTATACATGACACTTCGCAATGAATATTATATCTTATCATGAAACATAGAAGTGAGATGCGATATCGCGTTCTAAGAAGCACTAGAACTCTATTGCTACGATACGTAGACATCTGCAAACGCTATTTCCTAGGATGGAGGGGTCGCATTTACATTCTTTTGAAGTGAGTACGAGGTATACATAACACTCCATAACGAATATTATATCTTCTCATGAAACAGAGCAGTGAGATGCGATATCGCGTTTTAAGAAGCATTAGAACTCTACTGCTACGGTACGTAAACATCTGCAAACGCTATTACCTAGCATGGAAATGCCGCATTTACATTATTTTGAAGTTAATACGAGGTATACATGACTCTTCGCAGTGAATATTATATCTTATCTCGAAACATAGATGTGAGATGCGATATCGTGTTTTAAGAAGCATTAGAAATCTATTGCTACGATACGTAGACATCTGCAAACGCTATTTCCTAGCATGGAAGTGTCGCATTTACATTCATTTGAAGTGAATACGAGGTATACATGACACTTCGCTATGAATATTATACCTTATCATGAAACATAGAAGAGTGATGCGGTATCGCGTTTTAGGAAGCATTGGATCTCTATTGCTGCGATACGTAGACATCTGCAAACGCTATTTCCTAGGATGGATGTTTCGCATTTACATTCTTTTGAAGTGAATACGAGGTATACATGACACTTCGCAATGAATATTATATCTTATCATGAAACATAGGAATGAGGTGCTATATCGCGTTTTGAGAAGCATTAGAACTCTATTGCTGCAATACGTAGACATCTGCAAACGCTATTTCCTAGCATGGAAGTGTCTTATTTACGTTCTTTTGAAGTGAATACGAGGTATACATGACACTTCGCAATGAATATTATATCTTATCATGAAACATAGCAGTGAGATGCGATATCGCGTTTTAAGGAGCATTAGAACTCTATTGCTACGATGCGTAGACATCTGCAAACGTTAATTCCTAGCAAGAAAGTGTCGCATTTACATTCTTTTGAAGTATATACGAGGTATACATAACATTCCACAATGAATATTATAACTTATTACGAAACATAGAAATGAAATACGACTTCTCATTTTATGAAGCATTGGAATTCTATTGCTACGATACGTAGACATCTGCAAACGCTATTTCCTAGCATGGAAGCGCCGCATTTACATTCTTTTGAAGATAATACGAGGTATACATAACCCTACGCAATGATTATTATATCTTATCCCGAAACATAGAAGTGAGATGCGATATCGCGATTTAAGGAGCACTAGAACTCTATTGCTACAATGCGTAGACATCTGCAAATGTTATTTCCTAGCAAGGAAGTGTCGCATTTACATTCTTTTGAAGTCAATACGAGGTATACATAACACTCCACAATGAATATTATATCTTATCACGAAACATAGAAATGAAATGCGACATCTCGTTTTAAGTAGCATTAGAACTCTATTGCTACGATACGTAGGCATCTGCAAACGCTATTTCCTAGCATGGAAGTGTCGCATGTACATTCTTTTGAAGAGAATACGAGGTATACATAACACACCACAAAGAATATTATACCTTATCACGAAACATAGAAATGAAATGTGACATCTCATTTTAAGAAGCATTAGAACTCTATAGCTATGATACGTAGACATCTGCAAATGTTATTTCCTAGCAAGGAAGTGTCGCACTTACATTCTTTTGAAGTGAACTCGAGGTATACATAACACTCCATAATGAATATTATATCTTATAATGAAACATAGCAGAGAGATGCGACATCTTCTTTAAGAAGCATTAGAACTCTATTGCTACGATACGTAGACATCTGCAAACGCTATTTTCTAGGATGGAAGGGTCGCATTTACATTCTTTTGAAGTGAGTACGAGGTATACATAACACTCCATAATGAATATTATATCTTCTCATGAAACATAGCAGTGAGATGCGATATCGCGTTTTAGGAAGCATTAGAACTCTACTGCTACGGTACGTAAACATCTGCAAACGCTATTACCTAGCATGGAAATGCCGCATTTACATTCATTTGAAGTTAATACGAGGTATACGTGACTCTTCGCAATGAATATTATATCTTATCTCGAAACATAGATGTGAGATGCGATATCGCGATTTAAGAAGCACTAGAACTCTATTGCTACGATGCGTAGACATCTGCAAATGTTATTTCCTAGCAAGGAAGTGTCGCATTTACATTCTTTTGACGTGAATACGAGGTAAACATAACATTCCACAATGAATATTACACCTTATTACGAAATATAGAAATGAAATGCGACTTCTCATTTTAAGAAGCATTAGAACTCTATTGCTACGATACGTAGACATCTGCAAACCCTATTTCCTAGCATGGAAGTGCCGCATTTACATTCTTTTGAAGATAATACGAGGTATACATAACACTTCGCAATGAATATTATATCTTATCTCGAAACATAGAAGTGAGATGCGATATCGCGATTTAAGTAGCACTAGAACCTATTGCTACGATGCGTAGACATCTGCAAATGTTATTTCCTAGCAAGGAAGTGTCGCATTTACATTCTTTTGAAGTGAATACGAGGTATACATAACACTCCACAATGAATATTGTATCTCATCACGAAACATAGAAATGAAGTGCGACATCTCGTTTTAACTAGCATTAAAACTCTATCGCTACGATGCGTAGATATCTGCAAACGCTATTTCCTAGCATGGAAGTGTCGCATTTACATTCTTTTGAAGTGAATACGAGATATACATAACACTTCGTAATGAATATTATATCTTATCATGAAAGGTAGAAGTGAGATGCGATATCGCGTTTTAAGAAGCATTAGAACTCCATTCCTACGATACGTAGACATCTGTAAACGCTATTTCCTAGCATGGAAGTGTAGCATTTACATTCTTTTGAAGTGAATACGAGGTATACATAACACTCTACAATGTATATTATACCTTATCACGAAACATAGGAGTGAAGTGCGACATCTCGTTTTAAGAAGCATTAGAACTCTATTGCTACGATACGTAGACATCTGCAAACGCTACTTCCTAGCAAGGAAGTGTCGTATTTACATTCATTTGAACGGAGTACGAGGTATACATGACACTTCGCAATGAATACTATATCTTATCATGAAACGTAGATATGAGATGCGATATGACGATTTAAGAAGCAATAGATAACTATTGCTTCAATACGTAGACATCTGCAAACGCTATTTCCAAGCAAGGAAGTGTCGCATTTACATTCATTTGAAAGGAATACGAGGTATACATGACACTTCGCAATGACTACTATATCTTATCATGAAACGTAGATATGAGATGCGATATGACGATTTAAGAAGCAATAGATAACTATTGCTTCGATACGTAGACATCTGCAAACGCTATTTCCAAGCAAGGAAGTGTCGCATTTACATTCTTTTGAAGTGAATACGAGGTATTCATAACACTGCACAATGAATATTATATCTTATCATGAAACATAGAAATGAGATGCGATATCGCGATTTAAGAAGCTTTAGAACTCTATTGCTTCGATAATAGATATCTGCAAACACTATTTCCTAGCAAGGAACTGTCGCATACACATTCATTTGAAGTCTATGCGAGGTATACATGACACTTCGCAATGAATATCATATATTATCATGAAACATAGAAATGAGATGCGATATCGCGATTTAAGAAGCATTAGAACACCATTGCTTCGATACGTAGACATCTGCAAACGCTATTTCCTGGCAACGAAGTGTCGCGTTTACATTCTTTTGAAGTGAGTACGACGTATACATAACACTGCACATTGAATATTATATCTTATCATGAAACATAGAAATGAGATGCGATATGGCGATTTATGAAGCATTAGATGTCTATTGCTTCGATACATAGACATCTGTAAACGCTACTTCCTAGCAAGTAAGTGTCGCATTTACATTCCTTTGAAAGGAATACGAGGTATACATGACACTTCGCAGTGAATATTATATCTTATCATGTAACGTAGATATGAGATGCGATATGACGATTTAAGAAGCATTAGAAAACTATTGCTTCGATACGTAGACATCTGCAAACGCTACTTCCTAGCAAGGAAGTGTCGCATTTACATTCTTTTGAAAGGAATACGAGGTATACATGACACTTCGACGTGAATATTACATCTTATCATGTAACGTAGATATGAGATGCGATATGACGATTTAAGAAGCATTAGAAAACCATTGCTTCGATACGTAGACATCTGCAAACGCTACTTCCTAGCAAGGAAGTGTCGCATTTACATTCTTTTGAAGTGAATACGAGGTATACATAACACTCCACAATGAATATTATATATTATAATGAAACATGGTAATGAGTAGCGATATCGCGTTTCGAGAAGCATTAGAATTCTAATGGTACGATACGTAGGCATCTGCAAACGCTATTTCCTGGCAACGAAGTGCCGCGTTTACATTCCTTTGAAGTGAGTACGAGGTATACATACCACTGCACAATGAATATTATATCTTATCATGAAACATAGAAACAAGATGCGATATCGCGATTTAAGAAGCATTAGAACACTATTGCTTCGATACGTAGACGTCTGCAAACGCTACTTCCTAGCAAGGAAGTGTCGCATTTACATTCTTTTGAAGTGAATACTAGGTATACATAACACTGCACAATGAATATTATATCTTATCATGAAACATAGAAGTGAGATGCGATATCGCGATTTAAGGAGCATTAGAACACTATTGCTTCGATACGTAGACATCCGCAAACGCTACTTCCTAGCAAGGAAGTGTCGCATTTACATGCATTTGAAGTATAGACGAGATATACATAACACTGCACAATGAATATTATATCTTATCATGAAACATAGAAATGAGATGCGATATGGCGATTTAAGAAGGTTAAGAAACCTATTGCTTGGATACGTAGACATCTGCAAACGCTACTTCCTAGCAAGGAAGTGTCGCATTTTCATTCTTTTGAAGTGAGTACGAGGTATACATAACGCTGCACAAAGAATATTATATCTTATCATGAAACATAGAAATGAGATGTAATATGGCGATATAAGAAGCACTAGAACTCTACTGCTTCGATACGTAGACATCTGCAAACGCTATTTCCTAGCAAGGAAGTGTCGCGTTTGCATGCTTTTAAAGAGAATACGAGGTATACATAACACTCCACAATGAATATTATATCTTATCATGAAACATAGAAATGAGATGTAATATGGCGATTTAAGAAGCACTAGAACTCTATTGCTTCGATACGTAGACATCTGCAAACGTTATTTCCAAGCAAGGAAGTGTCGCATTTACATTCTTTTGAAGTGAGTACGAGGTATACATAACACTTCACAAAGAATTTTATATATTATCATGAAACATAGAAATGAGAAGCGATATCGTGTTTTGAGAAGCATTAGAACTCTAATTCCACGATACGTAGACATCTGCAAACGCTATTTTCTAGCAAGGAAGTGTCGCATTTACATTCATTTGAAGTGTATGCGAGGTATACCTAACACTACGCAATGAATATTATATACTATCATGAAACATAGACATGAGAAACGCTGTCGCGTTCTGAGAAGCATTAGAGCACTAATGCTACGATACGTGGACATCTGCAAACGCTATTTCCTTGCAAGGAAGTGTCGCATTTACATCCTTTTGAAGTGAATACGACGTATACATAACACTTCACAATGAATATTATATCTTACCATGAAACATAGAAATGAGATGTAATATGGCGAATTAAGAAGCACTAGAACTCTATTGCTTCGATTCGTAGACATGTGCAAACGCTACTTTCAAGCAAGGAAGTGTCGCATTTACATTCTTTTGTCTGGAAGACGAGGTATACATGACACTTCGCAATGAATATTATATCTTATCATGAAACATAGAAATGAGATGTAATATGGCGATTTAAGAAGCATTAGTACAGTATTGCGTCGATACGTAGATATCTGCAAACGCTACTTCCAAGCAAGGAAGTGTGGCATTTACATTCTTTTGAAAGGAATACGGGGTACACATGACACTTCGCAATGAATATTATATCTTATCATGAAACATAGAAATGTGATGTAATATGGCGATTTAAGAAGCATTAGAACACTATTGCGTCGATACGTAGACATCTGCAAACGCTATTTCCAAGCAAGGAAGTGTCGCATTTACATTCTTTTGAAGTGAATAGGAGTTATACATGACACTTCGCAATTAATATTATACCTTATCATGAAACATAGAAATGAGATGCGGTATCCCGTTTTAAGAAGTAATAGAACTCTATTGCTTCGGTACGGAAACATCTGCAAACGCTATTTCCTAGCAAGGAAGTGTCTCATTTACATTCTTTTGAAGTGTATACGAGGTATACATGACACTTCGGAATGGATATTATATCTTATCATGTAACATAGAAGTGAGATGCGATATCGCGTTTTAAGAAGCATTAGAACCCTATTGCCTCGATGCGGAGATATCTGCAAACGCTATTTCCTAGGATGGAAGTGTCACATTTACATTCTTTTGAAGTGAATTCGAGGTATACATGACACTTCGGAATGAATATTATAACTTATAACGAAACATAGAAATGAGATGCGATATCGCGATCTAAGAAGCATTGGAATTCTATTGCTACAATACGTAGACATCTGCAAACGCTATTTCCTAGTAAGCAATAGTCGCATTTACATTCTTTTGAAGTGAGTACGAGGTATACATGACACTTCGCAATGAATATTATATCTTATCATGAAACATAGAAATGAGATGCGATATCGCGTTTTGAGGAGCATTAGAACTCTATTGCTATGATACGTTGGCATGTGCAAACGCTATTTCCTAGCAAGGAATAGTCGCATTTACATTCTTTTGAAGTGAATACGAGGTTTACATGACACTTCGGAATGAATATTATATCTTATCACGAAACATAGAAATGAGATGCGATATCGCGATCCAAGAAGCACTAGAACGCTATTGCTACGCTACGTAGACATCTGAAAACGCTATTTCCTAGCATGCAAGTGTCGCATTTACATTCTTTTGAAGTGAATACGATGTATACATGACACTTCGCAATGAATATTATATCTTATCATGAAACATAGAAGAGAGATGCGATATAGCGTTTTAAGAAGCTTTAGAACTCTATGGCCTCGATGCGGAGACATCTGCAAACGCTATTTCCTAGCAAGGAAGATTCGCATTTACATTCTTTTGAAGTGAATACGAGGTATACATGACACTTCGTAATGGACATTATATCTAATCATGTAACATATAAGTGAGATGCGATATCGCGTCTTAAAAAGCATTAGAATCCTATTGCCTCGATGGGGAGATATCTGCAAACGCTATTTCCTAGCATGGAAGTGTCGCATTTACATTCTTTTGAAAGGAATACGAGGTATATATGACACTTCGCAATGAATATTATATCTTATCATGAAACATAGAAATGTGATGCAATATTACGGTTTAAGAAGGACTAGAACTCTATTGCTTCGATACTTAGACATCTACAAACGCTATTTCCAAGCAAGGAAGTGTCGCATTTACATTCTTTTGAAGTGAGTACGAGGTATACGTAACACTTCACAAAGAATTTTATATATTATCATGAAACATAGAAATGAGAAGCGATATCGTGTTTTGAGAAGCATTAGAACTCTAGTGCCACGATACGTAGACATCTGCAAACGCTATTTCCTAGCAAGGAAGTGTCGCATTTACATTCTTTTGAAGTGAGTACGAGGTATACGTAACACTTCACAAAGAATTTTATATATTATCATGAAACATAGAAATGAGAAGCGATATCGTGTTTTGAGAAGCATTAGAACTCTAATTCCACGATACGTAGACATCTGCAAACGCTATGTTCTAGCAAGGAAGTGTCGCATTTACATTCATTTGAAGTGTATGCGAGGTATACCTAACACTACGCAATGAATATTATATACTATCATGAAACATAGAAATGGGAAGCGCTGTCGCGTTCTGAGAAGCATTAGAGCACTAATGCTACGATACGTAGTCATCTGCAAACGCTATTTCCTTGGAAGGAAGTGTCGCATTTACATTCTTTTGAAGTGAATACGAGGTATACATAACACTTCACAGTGAATATTATATCTTACCATGAAACATAGAAATGAGATGTAATATGGCGAATTAAGAAGCATTAGAACTCTATTGCTTCGATACGTAGACATCTGCAAACGCTACTTCCAAGGAAGGAAGTGTCGCATTTACATTCCTTTGAAAGGAATACGAGGTATACATGACACTTCGCAATGAATATTATATCTTATCATGAAACATAGAAATGTGATGCAATATGGCGATTTAAGAAGCACTAGAACTCTATTGCTTCGATACGTAGACATCTACAAACGCTATTTCCAAGCAAGGAAGTGTCGCATTTACATTCTTTTGAAGTGAGTACGAGGTATACGTAACACTTCACAAAGAATTTTATATATTATCATGAAACATAGAAATGAGAAGCGATATCGTGTTTTGAGAAGCATTAGAACTCTAGTGCCACGATACGTAGACATCTGCAAACGCTATTTCCTAGCAAGGAAGTGTCGCATTTACATTCTTTTGAAGTGAATACGAGGTATACATAACACTCCACAAAAAATATTATATCTTACCATGAAACATAGAAATGAGATGTAATGTGGCGAGTTAAGAAGCATTAGAACTCTATTGCTTCGATACGTAGACATGTGCAAACGCTACTTCCAAGCAAGGAAGTGTCGCATTTACATTCTTTTGAAAGGAATACGAAGTATACATGACACTTCGCATTGAATATTATATCTTATCATGAAACATAGAAATGAGATGTAATATGGCGATTTAAGAAGCATTAGAACACTATTGCGTCGATACGTAGACATTTGCAAACGCTATTTCCTAGCAAGGAAGTGTCGCATTTACATTCTTTTGAAGTGTATCCGAGCTATACATGACACGTTTCAATGAATATTATATCTTATAAAGAAACATAGAAGTGGGATGCGATATCGCGTCTTAATAAGCATCAGAACTCTATTGCTACGATACTTAGACATCGACAAACGATATTTCCTAGCATGGAAGTTTTGCGTTTACAGTCATTTGAAGTGTATGCGAGCTACACATGACACTTCGCAATGAATAGTATATCTTATAATGAAACATAGAAATGAGATTCGATATCCCATTTTAAGAAGCATGAGAACTATATTGCTTCGATACGTAGACATCTGCAATCGCCATTTCCTACCAAGGAAGTGTCGCATTTACAATCTTTTCAGGTGAATACGAGGTATACATAACCCTCCTCAATGTGTATTATATCTTATCATGAAACATACAAATGAGGTGCGATATCGTGTTTTGAGGAGCATTAGAACTCTATTGCTTCCATACGTAGACATCTGCAAACGCTACTTCCTAGCAAGCAAGTGTCGCATTTACTTTCTTTTGAAGTAAATACGAGGTATACACGACACTTCGCAATGTATGTTATACCCTATCATGAAACATAGAAATGCGATGCGATATCGCGTTTTGAGTAGCATTAGAACACTGATGCTGCCATAAGTAGGCATTTGTAAACGCTATTTCCCAGCAAGGAAGTGTCGCATTTACATTCTTTTCAAGTGAATACCAGGTATACGTAACACTCCACAATGAATATTATATGTTACTATAAAATATTGAAATGTGATGCGATATCGCGTTTTAAGAAGTATCAGAAATTTAATGCTACGGTACGTAGGCATCTGGAAACGTAATTTCCTAGGTAGAAAGTGCCACAGTCACATTGTTTTGAAGTGAATACGTTCTATAGATGACACTTCGCTAAGAATATTGTATCCTATCGTGAAACACAGAAATGTGTCGCGATATCGCGTTTTGAGAAGCATTAGAACGCTATTGCTACGATACGTAGACATCTGTAAACGCTATTTCCTAGCAAGGAAGAGTCGCATTATATTCATTTGAGGAGTATGCGAGGTATACAAAACACTTGGCAATGAATGTTATATCTTATCATGAAACATAGAAATGAGATGCGATATCGCGTTGTAGGCAGTATAAGAACTCCATTGCTATGATACGCAGACATCTGCAAACGCTATTTCCTAGCAAGGAAGTCTCGCATTTACATTCATTTGAAGTGTATGCAAGGTATACATGACACTTCGCAATGAATATTATATCTTATCATGAAACATAAAAATGAGATACGATATCGCGTTTTAAGAAGCATTAGAACTTAATTGCTTGGGTACGTAGACATCTGCCAACGCTATTTCCTAGGAAGGAAGTGTCGCATTTGCATTCTTTTGAAGCGAGTACGATGTAGACATAACACTCCACAATGAATATTATATCTTATCAGGATAGATAGAAATGAGATTCGATATCGCGATTTAAGAAGCATTAGAACACTATTGCTTCGATACGTAGACATCTGCAAACGCTATTTCCTACCAAGGAAGTGTCGCATTTACATTCACTTGAAGCGCATGCGAGGTACACATGACACTTCGCAATTATTATTATATCTTAGCATGAGAATAGAAATGAGATGCGATATCGCGTTTTGAGAAGCGTTAGATCTCTGATGCTACGATACGTAGACATCTGCAAACGCTATTTCCTAGCAAGGAAGAGTCGCATTTACATTCATTTGAGGAGTATGCGAGGTATACAAGACACTTGGTAATGAATATTATATCTTATCATAAAACATAGAAAAGAGATGCGATAACTCTATTTACGAGGCATTAGAACTCTATTGCTTCTGTCACGTCCTGGCGAACAAATTATTCGTATCCCAGGAGGCTGAATGACACAAGCCTTTTAGTCGCGAATTCGGTCCGGTATAAAGCGCGTATGACCGGGTCCGTCGATTCTGGCAAGACGCGGGCACCTTAAACAATCGCGAACGCGTGTAAGGAAGGATTTTATTTACCTTTCGCTGATTTCTCTCTTCTGCTTTCAGATGTGGCGATCGTCGAAGGTCGTTCTCGGGGGAGAAGTCGGCGTACGGCTGGCTGGAATCGGCGTTGTGACGGTGGAAGCTGCGATGAATGTCGCCGTCCGTCGATGAACGAAGAATTCTGGCGTTTTACCAACGTATTCCCCACGAGATAATGGATTAAATTCTTCCTCGCGGCGCGAAGAGTTCGTTTGTAAACACTCAAGTTGTTACGAACTTGGAAGAATTTGTATTAAAATAAAATTGAATTTAGAAATGGAGTTGGAATGAACTAGAACTTGATGTGGTAGAAAAATAATAAAGTATATTCTAAATCAAAGAGTACAAGAACAATTATTTCTAAGTATTAAGACTAGGTTAACTATGAATTAGGAATTAGAACAAAGACTTTAGAACTAGGAACCTCATCGAGGCTGCGCGACGGCCCTAAGGCGCGACTTGGAAGAGACTTGGAATTAGAAGTGCCCGAAGGCGAGATAGAACTGTACCGTACTGACGGTACCGACTGACTGTGTCTGACTGTCCGTCATGACTGTCTGTAATTGACTGTCTGTAATTGGCTGTGTCTCCCAAGATGCGCCTGCGACCTCTTCGACTCTCGGAGCGCTTCGGTCGCGTGCGAACATAGGTGGGAGTATGTGGACGCCGGAGTGGGGTCTCGGCGTTGCGTGGTGGGGCTAGCGGCGCGTGCCGCTGAGGCGGTCGCGATTTCGCGCGTCGCGGCTTACTTAATTAGCGCAACTTATGAATATAGAGGTACAAGTATGAAATTAGAAATTACGCCTTAAATGTAAAATGTGTGTTGTTTGTGTCGTTATAAAGTTGTGTCGTGTAAATTCTATGAGCTAGGAATACAGAGCTTAGACTGTAGGAGTATATATATAATGTTAATTATTAATCTTAGAAATAGTATTTTGGGCATGGCAGATCTGGGATGGTGAAATCGTAGAGTCCTTTGTACGGTGAGGGTTCCCGTCGTCGGATCTCGTAGAGGTTGATTCTCCTGGTACGTCCCTGGAGTGAGCGAGAGGGCGAGTTTCCCTGCAGGTAAGAGTGAGACGGTGGTTGACTCCTTGAGTGGGAGCGAGACAGCGCACATGGTCCTCGGTGCGAGTGGGACAGAGTGTGTTGCCCTTGGAGCGAGAGAGGTGGCGAACACCTCTGCGGGTGCGAGTGAGACGGAGGGTAGGTCCCTTGGAGTGAGAGAGACGGCGAGCACCTCTGCGAGTGCGAGCGAGTCGATGGTCGTAGCCCTTGGCCTGAGTGAGACGGCGAGTTGCGCCTAGGTGTTGCCTGTGGTGCAGGCGCGTGAGGGTGGTTGCTGTGGTGCGTTGGGAGGGTGGCAGGCGGCACGCCTGACGTCACACTTCGATACGTAGACATCTGCAAACGCTATTTCCTGGCACGGAAGTGTCGCATTTACATTCTTTTGTAGTGAATACGATGTATAATTGACACTTCGCAATGAATATTAAATCTTAACATGAAACATAAAAATGAGATACGATATCGCGTTTTAAGAAGCATGAGAACTATATTGCTTCGATACGTAGACATCTGCAATCGCCATTTCCTACCAAGGAAGTGTCGCATTTACAATCTTTTCAGGTGAATACGAGGTATACATAACCCTCCTCAATGTGTATTATATCTTATCATGAAACATACAAATGAGGTGCGATATCGTGTTTTGAGGAGCATTAGAACTCTATTGCTTCCATACGTAGACATCTGCAAACGCTACTTCCTAGCAAGCAAGTGTCGCATTTAATTTCTTTTGAAGTAAATACGAGGTATACACGACACTTCGCAATGTATGTTATACCCTATCATGAAACATAGAAATGCGATGCGATATCGCGTTTTGAGTAGCATTAGAACACTAATGCTGCCATAAGTAGGCATCTGTAAACGCTATTTCCTAGCAAGGAAGTGTCGCATTTACATTCTTTTCAAGTGAATACCAGGTATACGTAACACTCCACAATGAATATTATATGTTACTATAAAATATTGAAATGTGATGCGATATCGCGTTTTAAGAAGTATCAGAAATTTAATGCTACGGTACGTAGGCATCTGGAAACGTAATTTCCTAGGTAGAAAGTGCCACAGTCACATTGTTTTGAAGTGAATACGTTCTATAGATGACACTTCGCTAAGAATATTGTATCCTATCGTGAAACACAGAAATGTGTCGCGATATCGCGTTTTGAGAAGCATTAGAAATTTATTGCTACGATACGTAGACATCTGCAAATGCTATTTCCTAAGGAAGTGTCGTATTATATTCATTTGAGGAGTATGCGAGGTATACAAAACACTTGGCAATGAATATTATATCTTATCATGAAACATAGAAATGAGATGCGATATCGCGTTGTAGGCAGTATAAGAACTCCATTGCCATGATACGCAGACATCTGCAAACGCTATTTCCTAGCAAGGAAGTCTCGCATTTACATTCGTTTGAAGTGTATGCGAGGTATACTTGACGCTTCGCAATGAATATTATATCTTATCATGAAACATAGGAATGAGATGCGATATCGCGTTTTAAGAAAGATTTGAAATTTATAGCTTTGATACGTAGACATCTGCAAACGCTATTTCGAAGATAGGAAGTGTCGCATTTACATTCATTTGAAGTGTATGCAAGGTATACATGACACTTCGCAATGAATATTATATCTTATCATGAAACATAAAAATGAGATACGATATCGCGTTTTAAGAAGCATTAGAACTTAATTGCTTGGGTACGTAGACATCTGCCAACGCTATTTCCTAGGAAGGAAGTGTCGCATTTGCATTCTTTTGAAGCGAGTACGATGTAGACATAACACTCCACAATGAATATTATATCTTATTAGGATAGATAGAAATGAGATTCGATATCGCGATTTAAGAAGCATTAGAACACTATTGCTTCGATACGTAGACATCTGCAAACGCTATTTGCTACCAAGGAAGTGTCGCATTTACATTCACTTGAAGCGCATGCGAGGTATACATGGCACTTCGCAATTATTATTATATCTTAGCATGAGAATAGAAATGAGATGCGATATCGCGTTTTGAGAAGCGTTAGATCTCTGATGCTACGATACGTAGACATCTGCAAACGCTATTTCCTAGCAAGGAAGAGTCGCATTTACATTCATTTGAGGAGTATGCGAGGTATACAAGACACTTGGTAATGAATATTATATCTTATCATAAAACATAGAAAAGAGATGCGATATCGTGTTTTGAGAAGCATTAGAACTCTAATTCCACGATACGTAGACATCTGCAAACGCTATTTTCTAGCAAGGAAGTGTCGCATTTACATTCATTTGAAGTTTATGCGAGGTATACCTAACACTACGCAATGAATATTATATACTATCATGAAACATAGAAATGGGAAGCGCTGTCGCGTTTTGAGAAGCATTAGAGCACTAATGCTACGATACGTGGACATCTGCAAACGCTATTTCCTAGCAAGGAAGTGTCGCATTTACATTCATTTGAAGTGTATGCGAGGTATACGTGACACTACGCAAGGAATATTATATACTATCATGAAACATAGACATGAGAAACGCTGTCGCGTTCTGAGAAGCATTAGAGCACTATTGCTACGATACGTAGTCATCTGCAAACGCTATTTCCTTGGAAGGAAGTGTCGCATTTACATTCTTTTGAAGTGAATACGAGGTATACATAACACTTCACAATGAATATTATATCTTACCATGAAACATAGAAATGAGATGTAATATGGCGAATTAAGAAGCATTAGAACTCTATTGCTTCGATACGTAGACATCTGCAAACGCTACTTCCAAGGAAGGAAGTGTCGCATTTACATTCCTTTGAAAGGAATACGAGGTATACATGACACTTCGCAATGAATATTATATCTTATCATGAAACATAGAAATGTGATGCAATATGGCGATTTAAGAAGCACTAGAACTCTATTGCTTCGATACGTAGACATCTACAAACGCTATTTCCAAGCAAGGAAGTGTCGCATTTACATTCTTTTGAAGTGAGTACGAGGTATACGTAACACTTCACAAAGAATTTTATATATTATCATGAAACATAGAAATGAGAAGCGATATCGTGTTTTGAGAAGCATTAGAACTCTAGTGCCACGATACGTAGACATCTGCAAACGCTATTTTCTAGCAAGGAAGTGTCGCATTTACATTCTTTTGAAGTGAATACGAGGTATACATAACACTCCACAAAAAATATTATATCTTACCATGAAACATAGAAATGAGATGTAATATGGCGAGTTAAGAAGCATTAGAACTCTATTGCTTCGATACGTAGACATGTGCAAACGCTACTTCCAAGCAAGGAAGTGTCGCATTTACATTCTTTTGAAAGGAATACGAGGTATACATGACACTTCGCATTGAATATTATATCTTATCATGAAACATAGAAATGAGATGTAATATGGCGATTTAAGAAGCATTAGAACACTATTGCGTCGATACGTAGACATCTGCAAACGCTATTTCCTAGCAAGGAAGTGTCGCATTTACATTCTTTTGAAGTGTATCCGAGCTATACATGACACGTTTCAATGAATATTATATCTTATAAAGAAACATAGAAGTGGGATGCGATATCGCGTCTTAATAAGCATCAGAACTCTATTGCTACGATACTTAGACATCGACAAACGATATTTCCTAGCATGGAAGTTTTGCGTTTACAGTCATTTTAAGTGTATGCGAGCTACACATGACACTTCGCAATGAATAGTATATCTTATAATGAAACATAGAAGTGAGATGCGATATCGCGTTTTAAGAAGCATTAGAGCTCTACTGCTTTGATACGTAGACATCTGCAGACGCTACTTCCTAGCAAGGAAGTTTCGCAATTACATTCAGTTGATGTGTATGCGTGGTATACATGACACTTCGCAATGACTATTATATCTTATCATGAACTATGAAAATGGCATGCTATATCGCGTTCTAAGGAGCATTAGAACTCTATTGCTTCGATACGTAGACATCTGCAAACGCTATTTAATAGCAACTACGTGTCGCATTTACATTCATTTGAAGTGTATCCGAGGTATACATGACACTTCGCAATGTGTATTATATCTTACCATGTAACATGGAAATGGCTGGCTATATCGCGTTCTAAGGAACATTAGAACTCTATTGCTTCGATACGTACACATCTGCAAACGCTACTTTCTAGCAAGGAAGTGTTGCATTTACATTTTTTTGAAGTGAATACGAGGTATACATGACACTTCGCAATGAATATTATACCTTTTCAAGAAACATAGACATGAGATGCGATATCGCGTCTTAAGAAGCATTAGAACTCTATTGCTACGATAATTAGACATCTGCAAACGCTATAACCTAGCAAGGAAGTGTCGAATTTACATTCTTCTGAAGTGAGTACGAGGTATACATGACACGTCGCGACGAATATTATATTTCATTATGAAACATAGAAATGAGATTCGATATCCCATTTTAAGAAGCATGAGAACTATATTGCTTCGATACGTAGACATCTGCAATCGCCATTTCCTACCAAGGAAGTGTCGCATTTACAATCTTTTCAGGTGAATACGAGGTATACATAACCCTCCTCAATGTGTATTATATCTTATCATGAAACATACAAATGAGGTGCGATATCGTGTTTTGAGGAGCATTAGAACTCTATTGCTTCCATACGTAGACATCTGCAAACGCAACTTCCTAGCAATCAAGTGTCGCATTTACTTTCTTTTGAAGTAAATACGAGGTATACACGACACTTCGCAATGTATGTTATACCCTATCATGAAACATAGAAATGCGATGCGATATCGCGTTTTGAGTAGCATTGGAACACTAATGCTGCCATAAGTAGGCATCTGTAAACGCTATTTCCTAGCAAGGAAGTGTCGCATTTACATTCTTTTCAAGTGAATACCAGGTATACGTAACACTCCACAATGAATATTATATGTTACTATAAAATATTGAAATGTGATGCGATATCGCGTTTTAAGAAGTATCAGAAATTTAATGCTACGGTACGTAGGCATCTGGAAACGTAATTTCCTAGGTAGAAAGTGCCACAGTCACATTGTTTTGAAGTGAATACGTTCTATAGATGACACTTCGCTAAGAATATTGTATCCTATCGTGAAACACAGAAATGTGTCGCGATATCGCGTTTTGAGAAGCATTAGAACGCTATTGCTACGATACGTAGACATCTGTAAACGCTATTTCCTAGCAAGGAAGAGTCGCATTATATTCATTTGAGGAGTATGCGAGGTATACAAAACACTTGGTAATGAATGTTATATCTTATCATGAAACATAGAAATGAGATGCGATATCGCGTTGTAGGCAGTATAAGAACTCCATTGCTATGATACGCAGACATCTGCAAACGCTATTTCCTAGCAAGGAAGTCTCGCATTTACATTCGTTTGAAGTGTATGCGAGGTATACTTGACGCTTCGCAATGAATATTATATCTTATCATGAAACATAGGAATGAGGTGCGATATCGCGTTTTAAGAAAGGTTTGAAATTTATAGCTTTGATACGTAGACATCTGCAAGCGCTATTTCGAAGATAGGAAGTGTCGCATTTACATTCATTTGAAGTGTATGCAAGGTATACATGACACTTCGCAATGAATATTATATCTTATCATGAAACATAAAAATGAGATACGATATCGCGTTTTAAGAAGCATTAGAACTTAATTGCTTGGGTACGTAGACATCTGCCAACGCTATTTCCTAGGAAGGAAGTGTCGCATTTGCATTCTTTTGAAGCGAGTACGTTGTAGACATAACACTCCACAATGAATATTATATCTTATCAGGATAGATAGAAATGAGATTCGATATCGCGATTTAAGAAGCATTAGAACACTATTGCTTCGATACGTAGACATCTGCAAACGCTATTTCCTACCAAGGAAGTGTCGCATTTACATTCACTTGAAGCGCATGCGAGGTATACATGACACTTCGCAATTATTATTATATCTTAGCATGAGAATAGAAATGAGATGCGATATCGTGTTTTGAGAAGCGTTAGATCTCTGATGCTACGATACGTAGACATCTGCAAACGCTATTTCCTAGCAAGGAAGAGCCGCATTTACATTCATTTGAGAAGTATGCGAGGTATACAAGACACTTGGTAATGAATATTATATCTTATCATAAAACATAGAAAAGAGATGCGATAACTCTATTTAAGAGGCATTAGAACTCTATTGCTTCTGTCACGTCCTGGCGAACAAATTATTCGTATCCCAGGAGGCTGAATGACACAAGCCTTTTAGTCGCGAATTCGGTCCGGTATAAAGCGCGTATGACCGGGTCCGTCGATTCTGGCAAGACGCGGGCACCTTAAACAATCGCGAACGCGTGTAAGGAAGGATTTTATTTACTTTTCGCTGATTTCTCTCTTCTGCTTTCAGATGTGGCGATCGTCGAAGGTCGTTCTCGGGGGAGGAGTCGGCGTACGGCTGGCTGGAATCGGCGTTGTGACGGTGGAAGCTGCGATGAATGTCGCCGTCCGTCGATGAACGAAGAATTCTGGCGTTTTACCAACGTATTCCCCACGAGATAATGGATTAAATTCTTCCTCGCGGCGCGAAGAGTTCGTTTGTAAACACTCAAGTTGTTACGAACTTGGAAGAATTTGTATTAAAATAAAATTGAATTTAGAAATGGAGTTGGAATGAACTAGAACTTGATGTGGTAGAAAAATAATAAAGTATATTCTAAATCAAAGAGTACAAGAACAATTATTTCTAAGTATTAAGACTAGGTTAACTATGAATTAGGAATTAGAACAAAGACTTTAGAACTAGGAACCTCATCGAGGCTGCGCGACGGCCCTAAGGCGCGACTTGGAAGAGACTTGGAATTAGAAGTGCCCGAAGGCGAGATAGAACTGTACCGTACTGACGGTACCGACTGACTGTGTCTGACTGTCCGTCATGACTGTCTGTAATTGACTGTCTGTAATTGGCTGTGTCTCCCAAGATGCGCCTGCGACCTCTTCGACTCTCGGAGCGCTTCGGTCGCGTGCGAACATAGGTGGGAGTATGTGGACGCCGGAGTGGGGTCTCGGCGTTGCGTGGTGGGGCTAGCGGCGCGTGCCGCTGAGGCGGTCGCGATTTCGCGCGTCGCGGCTTACTTAATTAGCGCAACTTATGAATATAGAGGTACAAGTATGAAATTAGAAATTACGCCTTAAATGTAAAATGTGTGTTGTTTGTGTCGTTATAAAGTTGTGTCGTGTAAATTCTATGAGCTAGGAATACAGAGCTTAGAATGTAGGAGTATATATATAATGTTAATTATTAATCTTAGAAATAGTATTTTGGGCATGGCAGATCTGGGATGGTGAAATCGTAGAGTCCTTTGTACGGTGAGGGTTCCCGTCGTCGGATCTCGTAGAGGTTGATTCTCCTGGTACGTCCCTGGAGTGAGCGAGAGGGCGAGTTTCCCTGCAGGTAAGAGTGAGACGGTGGTTGACTCCTTGAGTGGGAGCGAGACAGCGCACATGGTCCTCGGTGCGAGTGGGACAGAGTGTGTTGCCCTTGGAGCGAGAGAGGTGGCGAACACCTCTGCGGGTGCGAGTGAGACGGAGGGTAGGTCCCTTGGAGTGAGAGAGACGGCGAGCACCTCTGCGAGTGCGAGCGAGTCGATGGTCGTAGCCCTTGGCCTGAGTGAGACGGCGAGTTGCGCCTAGGTGTTGCCTGTGGTGCAGGCGCGTGAGGGTGGTTGCTGTGGTGCGTTGAGAGGGTGGCAGGCGGCACGCCTGACGTCACACTTCGATACGTAGACATCTGCAAACGCTATTTCCTGGCACGGAAGTGTCGCATTTACATTCTTTTGTAGTGAATACGATGTATAATTGACACTTCGCAATGAATATTAAATCTTAACATGAAACATAAAAATGAGATACGATATCGCGTTTTAAGAAGCATTAGAACTCAATTGCTTCGATACTTAGACATCTGCCAACGCTACTTCCTAGGAAGGAAGTGTCGCACTTACATTCATTTGAAGTTTCTGCGTGGTATGCATGGCACTTCGCAATGAATATTATATCATATCATGAAACATAGAAAACAGATGCGATATCGGGTTTTGAGAAGCATTAGAATTCTATTGCTTCGATACGTAGACATCTGCAACCGCTACTTCCTAGCAAGCAAGTGTCGCATTTACATTCTTTTGAAGTGAATACGAGGTATACATAACACTGCACAATGAATATTATATCTTATCATGAAACATAGAAATGAGATGCGATATGGCGATTTAAGAAGCATTAGAAGTCTATTGGTTCGATACGTACACATCTGCAAACGCTACTTTCTAGCAAGGAAGTGTTGCATTTACATTTTTTTGAAGTGAATACGAGGTATACATGACACTTCGCAATGAATATTATACCTTTTCAAGAAACATAGACATGAGATGCGATATCGCGTCTTAAGAAGCATTAGAACTCTATTGCTACGATAATTAGACATCTGCAAACGCTATAACCTAGCAAGGAAGTGTCGAATTTACATTCTTCTGAAGTGAGTACGAGGTATACATGACACGTCGCGACGAATATTATATTTCATTATGAAACATAGAAATGAGATTCGATATCCCATTTTAAGAAGCATGAGAACTATATTGCTTCGATACGTAGACATCTGCAATCGCCATTTCCTACCAAGGAAGTGTCGCATTTACAATCTTTTCAGGTGAATACGAGGTATACATAACCCTCCTCAATGTGTATTATATCTTATCATGAAACATACAAATGAGGTGCGATATCGTGTTTTGAGGAGCATTAGAACTCTATTGCTTCCATACGTAGACATCTGCAAACGCTACTTCCTAGCAAGCAAGTGTCGCATTTAATTTCTTTTGAAGTAAATACGAGGTATACACGACACTTCGCAATGTATGTTATACCCTATCATGAAACATAGAAATGCGATGCGATATCGCGTTTTGAGTAGCATTAGAACACTAATGCTGCCATAAGTAGGCATCTGTAAACGCTATTTCCTAGCAAGGAAGTGTCGCATTTACATTCTTTTCAAGTGAATACCAGGTATACGTAACACTCCACAATGAATATTATATGTTACTATAAAATATTGAAATGTGATGCGATATCGCGTTTTAAGAAGTATCAGAAATTTAATGCTACGGTACGTAGGCATCTGGAAACGTAATTTCCTAGGTAGAAAGTGCCACAGTCACATTGTTTTGAAGTGAATACGTTCTATAGATGACACTTCGCTAAGAATATTGTATCCTATCGTGAAACACAGAAATGTGTCGCGATATCGCGTTTTGAGAAGCATTAGAACGCTATTGCTACGATACGTAGACATCTGTAAACGCCATTTCCTAGCAAGGAAGAGTCGCATTATATTCATTTGAGGAGTATGCGAGGTATACAAAACACTTGGCAATGAATATTATATCTTATCATGAAACATAGAAATGAGATGCGATATCGCGTTGTAGGCAGTATAAGAACTCCATTGCTATGATACGCAGACATCTGCAAACGCTATTTCCTAGCAAGGAAGTCTCGCATTTACATTCGTTTGAAGTGTATGCGAGGTATACTTGACGCTTCGCAATGAATATTATATCTTATCATGAAACATAGGAATGAGATGCGATATCGCGTTTTAAGAAAGATTTGAATTTATAGCTTTGATACGTAGACATCTGCAAACGCTATTTCGAAGATAGGAAGTGTCGCATTTACATTCATTTGAAGTGTATGCAAGGTATACATGACACTTCGCAATGAATATTATATCTTATCATGAAACATAAAAATGAGATACGATATCGCGTTTTAAGAAGCATTAGAACTTAATTGCTTGGGTACGTAGACATCTGCCAACGCTATTTCCTAGGAAGGAAGTGTCGCATTTGCATTCTTTTGAAGCGAGTACGATGTAGACATAACACTCCACAATGAATATTATATCTTATCAGGATAGATAGAAATGAGATTCGATATCGCGATTTAAGAAGCATTAGAACACTATTGCTTCGATACGTAGACATCTGCAAACGCTATTTCCTACCAAGGAAGTGTCGCATTTACATTCACTTGAAGCGCATGCGAGGTATACATGACACTTCGCAATTATTATTATATCTTAGCATGAGCATAGAAATGAGATGCGATATCGCGTTTTGAGAAGCGTTAGATCTCTGATGCTACGATACGTAGACATCTGCAAACGCTATTTCCTAGCAAGGAAGAGTCGCATTTACATTCATTTGAGGAGTATGCGAGGTATACAAGACACTTGGTAATGAATATTATATCTTATCATAAAACATAGAAAAGAGATGCGATAACTCTATTTAAGAGGCATTAGAACTCTGTTGCTTCTGTCACGTCCTGGCGAACAAATTATTCGTATCCCAGGAGGCTGAATGACACAAGCCTTTTAGTCGCGAATTCGGTCCGGTATAAAGCGCGTATGACCGGGTCCGTCGATTCTGGCAAGACGCGGGCACCTTAAACAATCGCGAACGCGTGTAAGGAAGGATTTTATTTACTTTTCGCTGATTTCTCTCTTCTGCTTTCAGATGTGGCGATCGTCGAAGGTCGTTCTCGGGGGAGGAGTCGGCGTACGGCTGGCTGGAATCGGCGTTGTGACGGTGGAAGCTGCGATGAATGTCGCCGTCCGTCGATGAACGAAGAATTCTGGCGTTTTACCAACGTATTCCCCACGAGATAATGGATTAAATTCTTCCTCGCGGCGCGAAGAGTTCGTTTGTAAACACTCAAGTTGTTACGAACTTGGAAGAATTTGTATTAAAATAAAATTGAATTTAGAAATGGAGTTGGAATGAACTAGAACTTGATGTGGTAGAAAAATAATAAAGTATATTCTAAATCAAAGAGTACAAGAACAATTATTTCTAAGTATTAAGACTAGGTTAACTATGAATTAGGAATTAGAACAAAGACTTTAGAACTAGGAACCTCATCGAGGCTGCGCGACGGCCCTAAGGCGCGACTTGGAAGAGACTTGGAATTAGAAGTGCCCGAAGGCGAGATAGAACTGTACCGTACTGACGGTACCGACTGACTGTGTCTGACTGTCCGTCGTGACTGTCTGTAATTGACTGTCTGTAATTGACTGTGTCTCCTAAGATGCGCCTGCGACCTCTTCGACTCTCGGAGCGCTTCGGTCGCGTGCGAACATAGGTGGGCGTATGTGGACGCCGGAGTGGGGTCTCGGCGTTGCGTGGTGGGGCTAGCGGCGCGTGCCGCTGAGGCGGTCGCGATTTCGCGCGTCGCGGCTTACTTAATTAGCGCAACTTATGAATATAGAGGTACAAGTATGAAATTAGAAATTACGCCTTAAATGTAAAATGTGTGTTGTTTGTGTCGTTATAAAGTTGTGTCGTGTAAATTCTATGAGCTAGGAATACAGAGCTTAGAATGTAGGAGTATATATATAATGTTAATTATTAATCATAGAAATAGTATTTTGGGCATGGCAGATCTGGGATGGTGAAATCGTAGAGTCCTTTGTACGGTGAGGGTTCCCGTCGTCGGATCTCGTAGAGGTTGATTCTCCTGGTACGTCCCTGGAGTGAGCGAGAGGGCGAGTTTCCCTGCAGGTAAGAGTGAGACGGTGGTTGACTCCTCGAGTGGGAGCGAGACAGCGCACATGGTCCTCGGTGCGAGTGGGACAGAGTGTGTTGCCCTTGGAGCGAGAGAGGTGGCGAACACCTCTGCGGGTGCGAGTGAGACGGAGGGTAGGTCCCTTGGAGTGAGAGAGACGACGAGCACCTCTGCGAGTGCGAGCGAGTCGATGGTCGTAGCCCTTGGCCTGAGTGAGACGGCGAGTTGCGCCTAGGTGTTGCCTGTGGTGCAGGCGCGTGAGGGTGGTTGCTGTGGTGCGTTGAGAGGGTGGCAGGCGGCACGCCTGACGTCACACTTCGATACGTAGACATCTGCAAACGCTATTTCCTGGCACGGAAGTGTCGCATTTACATTCTTTTGTAGTGAATACGATGTATAATTGACACTTCGCAATGAATATTAAATCTTAACATGAAACATAAAAATGAGATACGATATCGCGTTTTAAGAAGCATTAGAACTCAATTGCTTCGATACGTAGACATCTGCCAACGCTACTTCCTAGGAAGGAAGTGTCGCACTTACATTCATTTGAAGTTTCTGCGTGGTATGCATGGCACTTCGCAATGAATATTATATCATATCATGAAACATAGAAAACAGATGCGATATCGGGTTTTGAGAAGCATTAGAATTCTATTGCTTTGATACGTAGACATCTGCAACCGCTACTTCCTAGCAAGCAAGTGTCGCATTTACATTCTTTTGAAGTGAATACGAGGTATACATAACACTGCACAATGAATATTATATCTTATCATGAAACATAGAAATGAGATGCGATATGGCGATTTAAGAAGCATTAGAAGTCTATTGGTTCGATACGTAGACATCTGGAAACGCTACTTCCTAGCAAAGAAATGTCGCATTTACATTCTTTTGAGAGGAATACGATGTATACATGATACTTCGCAATGAATATTATATCTCATCATGAAACATAGAAATGAGATGCGATATGACGATTTAAGAAGCATTAGAACTCTATTGCTTCGATACGTAGACATCTGCAAACGCTATTTAATAGCAACTACGTGTCGCACTTACATTCATTTGAAGTGTATCCGAGGTATACATGACACTTCGCAATGTGTATTATATCTTACCATGTAACATGGAAATGGCTGGCTATATCGCGTTCTAAGGAACATTAGAACTCTATTGCTTCGATACGTACACATCTGCAAACGCTACTTCCTAGCAAGCAAGTGTCGCATTTAATTTCTTTTGAAGTAAATACGAGGTATACACGACACTTCGCAATGTATGTTATACCCTATCATGAAACATAGAAATGCGATGCGATATCGCGTTTTGAGTAGCATTAGAACACTAATGCTGCCATAAGTAGGCATCTGTAAACGCTATTTCCTAGCAAGGAAGTGTCGCATTTACATTCTTTTCAAGTGAATACCAGGTATACGTAACACTCCACAATGAATATTATATGTTACTATAAAATATTGAAATGTGATGCGATATCGCGTTTTAAGAAGTATCAGAAATTTAATGCTACGGTACGTAGGCATCTGGAAACGTAATTTCCTAGGTAGAAAGTGCCACAGTCACATTGTTTTGAA